>NC_056740.1:79731605-79821605 GCF_019279795.1 Protopterus annectens | reverse complement strand
ACACACACACACACACACACACACACACACACACCTACATTCATATATATATATATATATATATATATATACATATATATATATATATATACATATAAAACTACATCAGCAATTGTTTCTACATCTTTACTTGACCCTAAATTAGTCATCCATAAATCAGTGACTATCCACTTAATTGCACACAAGCAATCAAACAAGAGTCATTGTCAGAATGGCAACATTAACAAAGCAATATTTACACCACGACAAAGACCACAAGAAATCATTAAAGAACCACAAATCATAAAATAATCATATTTCTTTTATTTCCAAATACATAACTTACAAGCAAGATTTCAGACAAATAAAAAAATTAAGCCAATGAACCATACCAGACTACACAGTGCATTATGCCACTTTAAAAAAAAATAACTATCAACAAAAGAAAAAAAAAAACTTGTTTCTTCTATGACTGCAAATTCAAAATATAACTCTCCTTAAAATAAACACAAAAAAATCATTAATACGGGGATCTACACATAAAGGGCTAACACTAGTCAACCAAAGCACAACTGATGGCCACAAAAGATAACTAATCACACACTCAGTGATCATATCCAGTAAAGGAACAGTGATTAGTTAGTAGTATAACTATATATATATATATATATATATATATATATATATATATATATATATATATATATATATAAAAGTATGTGTATGAATATGACGGAAAAGATATCAGGTACAGTGGGGCAGGGTTCAGGCAAGGTCTTCTTCTTCTTTCGGCTGCTCTCATTAGGGGTCACCACAGCGGATCATCTGTTTCCATTTCTTCCTGTCCTCTGCATCTTGCTCTGTCACACCAACCAACTGCATATCCTCTCTCACGGCATCCATGAAACTTATCTTAGACCTTCCTCTTTTCCTGTTACCTGGCAGCTTCAACCTTAACATCTTTTTCCCAATATACTCAGCATCCCTCCTCAGCACATGTCCAAACCAACGTAATCTCGCCTCTCTGGCTTTGTCTGCAAACCTTCCAACCTGGGCTGACCCTCTAATATACTTATTCCTAATCCTGTCCACCCTCATCACACCCAGTGCAAATCTTAACATATTTAACTCTGCCACGTCCAGCTCTGACTCCTGCCTTTTTGTCAGTGCCACTGTCTCCAACCCATATAACATAGCTGGTCTCACTACCCTCTTATAGACCTTCCCTTTCACTCTTACTGGTACTTGTCTGTCACAGATCACTCCTGACACTCTTCTCTACCCACTCCATCCTGCCTGTAATCTCTTCTTCACCTCTCTTCCACACTCACCATTACTTTGAACTGTTGATCCCAAGTATTTAAACTCATCCACCTTTGCCAACTCTACTCCCTGCATCCTCACCATTCCTCTATCCTCACTCTCATTCACACACATATATTCTGTATTAGTCCTGCTGACCTTCATTCCTCTTCTCTCTAGAGCATATCTCTACCTCTCCAGGGTCTCCTCCACCTGTTCCCCACTCTCACTACAAACCACAATGTCATCTGCAAACATCATAGTCCATAGGGACTCCTGTCTGATCTCGTCTGTCAACCTGTCCATCACCATTGCAAATAAGAAAGGACTCAGAGCTGATCCTTGATGTAATCCCACCTCCACCTTAAACGCATCCGTGACTCCCACCGCATACCTCACCACTGTCACACTACCCTCGTACATATCCTGTACCACTCTTACATACTTCTCTGACACTCCTGACTTCCTCATACAGTACCACAACTCTTCTCTAGGCACCCTGTCATATGCTTTCTGTAAGTCCACAAAGACACAATGCAACTCCTTCGGACCTTCTCTGTACTTCTCCATCAGCACTCCCAGAGCAAATATCACATCTGTAGTGCTCTTTCCTGGCATGAAGCCATACTGCTGATCACTAATCATCACCTCCCTTCTTAACCTAGCTTCCACTACACTTTCCCATAACTTCATGCTGTGACTGATCAGTTTAATCCCTCTGTAGTTACTACAGCTCTGCACATCACCCTTATTCTTAAAAATCTGTACCAAAACACTTTTTCTCCATTCCTCAGGCATCATCTCACTTTCCAAGATTTCATTACACAATCTAGTTAAAAACTTCACTGCCATTTCACCTAAACACCTCCATGCTTCCACAGGTATGTCATCTGGACCAACAGCCTTTCCATAGCTATCCTTACTTCCTCCTTGCTAATCCACTGCACTTCATGATTCACTATCTGCTCATCATCCAACCTTCTCTCCCTCTCATTCTCTTCATTCATCAGCCCCTCAAAGTACTCTTTCCATCTGCTCAACACACTCTCCTCGCTTGTGAGTATGTTTCCCTCATTATCCCTTATCACCTTTACCTGCTGTACATCTTTCCTAGATTGGTCCCTCTGTCTAGCCAATCGGTACAGGTCTTCTCCCTCCTTAGTGTCCAACCTTTCATAAAACTCTTCATATGCCTTATCCTTAGCCTTCGCCACCTCTCTCTTTGCCATGCACCTCATCTCCTTATACTCCTGTCTACTTTCTTCATCTCTCTGACACTCCCTCTTCTTCTTAGTCAATCTATTTCTTTGTATATTCTCCTGTGCTTCCTCATTTCACCACCAGGTCTCCTTGTCCTCCTTCCTCTTTCCAGATGTCACACCAAGCACCTTTCTAGCCATCTCCCTTACTAGCTCTGCTGTAGTTACCCAGCTATTCAGTAACTCTTCATTGCCACCCAGTGCCTGTCTTAACTCTTCCCTGAACCCCACCTCACAATTACCCTTTTTCAGTTTCCACCATTTGATCCTTGGTGCTGCCCTCACACTCCTTCTCCTCCTCCTCTTAATCACCAATGTCATCCTACAAACCACCATCCTATGCTGCCTAACTACACTTTCCCCTGCCACCACTTTACATACAATCTCCAATCTCCTTCAGACTGGCCCTTCTACATAAGATATAATCCACCTCTGTGCATCTCCTGTCACTCTTGTATGTCACCCTATGCTCATCCCTCTTGTTAAAATACGTATTCACCACAGCCATGTCCATCCTTTTCACAAAATCCACTACCATCTGACCTTCTGCATTCCTTTGCTTAACATCATACCTACCCATCACTTCCTCATCCCCTCTGTTCCCTTCACCAACATGCCCATTGAAATCTGCTCCAATCACCACTCTCTCACCCTTGGGTACAGTCATCACCACTTCATCCAACTCACTCCAAAATGTTTATTTCTCATTCATCGCACACCCAACTTGTGGAGTATATACACTAACAACATTCATCATTATACCATCAATTTCCAGCTACATAAACATTACTCTATCCGACACTCTTTTCACCTCCAAAACACTCTTGGCATACTGTTCCTTCAGGATAACCCCTACTCCATTTCTCCTCCCATCCACACCTTGATAAAACAATTTGAACCCGCCTCCAACACACCTAGCCTTGCTCCCCTTCCATCTGGTCTCTTGCACCCACAATATACCAACCTTCCTTCTGTCCATCAAATCAGCTAGCTCTCTCCCTATAAATGTTATAATGTTTGGGTCCGTGTTTAGGTTATGTTAAATACTGAAATTAAAAGTTATAATGGTAACTATAGTATAATATAATGCATTATGATAAATGAAGAACAAGGAAAACATTAGAAACCGGATTAGACAAATATAAATTCTCTATTCAGCAATGTTACTAGTGTTTATTAGTGTATAAACATCATAGTAAAGGAACCTAGGCGAAATGTCATAACAGTTAAATGACAGCAACAAGAGATACTGAAGGTTTTCATGTACTGAGAAAGTTCCTCTACTATTCAGTTAAGTGCCATAGGATCTTGCACCTTCACCTGAGATCCACCATCTTAAGCAGATGGAACCACCATTTAGTATCTCTTCCAAAAGACAGCACTTCAGGAGTGCAGCATTATGCTGTACTATGTATCAGTATTGAAAATCTTATCAAAACAGCTTCTGTGAGGATAGAACCCAGGGCCTTCTCATTTTACTGGCATTAAAGGTAGGTGCGCCACTTTACTTCACCACAGCACCGATAAGACATGTTCAGTGGTCACCAGCATCCTGACCATCATAAACAGCTCTCCTGACTACCTCATCTTTCCCTTGGGAAACTCTCCTACTTACATATTTTGTTACTAGAGTATAGGAAATGGGCAGAAATAACTCTGCTTCCAGACTGGTCAGCAGCAGATATTAGCTGAGCTGTAATCCAGTTCCTATGTACTGGATGAAATTATCTTTGAAAATCATATTATGTTTACCATAACAACCCATTAAACAGATGCTGTAAACCAGTTCAATTAGCCAATGATCTTATGATAATATCTGTGCTTGAGTGGTTGAGTTGTTAGTTATGCCTTCTGTTCCAACTTACCAAATCTGGCAATTAATTGATAACACTTCATGGTAAATGCATTGCACCCATACTGTATTGTTTGAATGCTGAACGGTTTACTTAGTTTTTATAAATAATTTACAACTGTGTGAACTTCATTGTATTCCATGGTATTTCATTTAAAACTGTTTCTTGCACATATTAATTGCAATCATTCCCTTTATCATTTTAATGTTATGTTCATGGGAGATTACTGCGCTAATGGCTTAAGAGTCCCTTACAAGCTATGCCTTGAGTATTTCTCTGTCCATAAGGAACATAGGTGCTACCCCAGGTGTGAATTTCCAATTCACATCCATTGATCCAAACTGCATTTGAAAAGGGCCAGGGAAGGGCTCTGCTTAATATGAAGAGGAAGCCTGTTCCAAAAAAAAGGGGACAATCTCTTGAGACACATATCTGTCTCTCCAGCATGCTTTATTTGAGTTGCTGACAAAGTTTTGATCCCTAGATCAGGTGACCCTTGTGCTGTTTTACTTTCAGATGTGTAGCAGCTCCACCGGGGCTGGATTTGATAGGTCACCCTTTAGTAGTCGGTAGAAGACAGAGAAAACAGATAGGGCTTTTAGTCTATAGTTCATGTTGTTTACAGTCTGTATTTTCTTTGTGAGGAACCTCTTATGCTGCTCCAGCTGCTGTAAGCGCCCAGTCAAGTATGCTCCAAATGGCACACTGCACTCAATTATTAGTCTAATGAGAGCTGAATACATTGGGACTACAATTTCCTTGGATTTGGATGTCATAGCATTACTTATAAGTTATAAACTTCCCTTTCCATTTGCATCTTCCAAGTTCTTCTCCGTTAGATTTACGAATCAACAAACAACACATCAGGCTATATCAGAATACAAAAAAAAAGGCAAATTGTTGGTAATACTTTTGTCTCTCTGCTGCAGTGATGCAGACTTCATCTAGGCCTGCAGAAAATGTCTGAGTAGAGTTTGTTGCTCAAAGCCCTGCAGGTACTTTTTCCAGTCACTCATGTTTCCTCTTTGTCTCCCAATGGAATGCTGCTTAGCATGACTGACTGCTCTAGTAAAAACAATTTTTAAATTTGTCTGTGAAGCTTCCCTCATGGTCTCCCCTGCAAAGAAGCTATACATTAAGTGAGGCAAACCTAATTTAGTAAGACATATGTCATGAAATACTACAGTGTTAAGCAACCATAACCAATATACTCTTACTGAACAAAACTTTTCCTGTACTAATAAAAATAAAATAGTGTTAACATAAAATATACATGAAACAAGTTATATCAGCTCAGCGTATTCAAATATTGCAGTCTTTAGTTTAGATCATGAGTAGAAAAAAATTAGCAATGATAGAAAAGTACATTTATCACAATCCACACTGGAAACCCATTCCCACCAGTGAATGTGCTATAGCTTAAGTAACAGTTTCTGACCGCCGTCTGGCCTCTGTTTCTGACACAGAGATTGCATATTTTCACAAAATACATCCTTTCAGAAATGGCGCACAGACCCACATCTAATTTTGCTATCCCTCCGTGATAAGAGCAAAAGTATAGTTTAAGGAAGGAAAAAATACAGCAGGAAAATATTTAATCTGAAAGCAATATACACTGCTGACTGAAGTTCCAGGGTCGATTCTCTTTATTTCTGTCTACGTGTGGCATATGAAATCAAGCTTTATACTGACATGAGCATCATTGCCAATTGTAAAAAAAGATATACGAATTTCTGAATGCATGTAGCAACCTTCCTGTTAGGCAATATGATATTTGGCATTTGTATCCACACCTGACTAAACTTTTCTCTAATTCACATTGGTAAAAGCTTGTAATGACAAGCAGGGTCTAGTCTTATGAACCATTTCAAAAAAATAGCAAAACCAAGTTCAAACTAAATTATTTAAAAAAAAAGTATTTCTGAAAATGTTTCACTTATTTTCTAGGAAATGAAAGTGAACATTTTCCACGGCTGTCAATTATGTACAGTAGGCAATTATTTTATGCTTGAGGCTTCTGCAAAAGTCCACCTGCCTTCTTGACTCAATCACTTTTAAGAGGCTTGTAGTGAATGTCCTTGACAGGGGGAGAAGTGAAAGACATAAAAGTATGCAGAAGTACAATTTCTGGCAGGAGGACTGCTATATAATTTCAAGCTGCAAATGAATCCTATTTAGTTATGGCTTCACTGACTAAAACCACAAGCATATATTACATGATGTTTAGTCCAGGGACAAATAATGCAAATGAAATACCAAAACACACACACACACACACACACACACACACACACACACACACACACACACACACACACACACACACACACACACACACACACACACACACACACACTGTAACCCATGAAACAGTGAACTATATACTAGCTTTTACACAGCTCTGCATTCCAGGCATTACCAATAACAGACAGCAGCCAGATCCATGCAGTTACAACACAGAAGAAATCAGCTGATGGGTAAAAGGAAGAACGGGGACAAATCGGATAACAGAGGAAGGAACCAGTGAGCAAGAAAGAGGATGGAGTACAAAAGGAAGCAAATGAATTAAACAAAGACAAGTAGGTATGCAGGAGAGTTGGGATGGGCAAGTTTGGAATAAGGATTAAACCATCAGTTCTGAAAAAATAGCAGAAGTATTTAAGTAAGCAGAAAACATTGTGTGTCAAGCCACCAATCACAGCTTTAGTCTGTGCACATATAATTAGTCAAGACAGGTAAATCATGGTATCTGTCATCTTCGATATCAGGTATAGCTAGTGTTACTCTCAGTACAAAGGCAATGTCGTTGTTTTACTGAAACCTCAGTACTATCATTTTCTTTGCAAAGTTTTCTACATCAGCTAGTGTACAAGGACTCCAATCCTCAACTGTAGCACCTCGTTAGCTATTGCATTTGTATCAAGGAGCTCATACACACCGCACTACAGCAAGTAACTATCCCTTATTACTCAGCGCAGTCAACCATATGGTATCCAGTCACTGCAAAAGCAAAACTGTTAATCACACAGTTCTACCAGGTTTTTAGTAGACATCTTAGAATTAAATTACCATGCATTTTCTTTGTAATCATTCAAAGCAACCATTTTCACTCATAAAACTAGACTTTCCACAAATGCACCAATGAATGTATTATGACACAAGAATTGGTCCCTAGTTTGACCTCTGATCTTTTCAGCCCCATTGCTCCTTTATCCCAATTGTATATTGCCACTACCCAAACACACACACACACACACACACACACACACACACACACACACACACACACACACACACACACACACAAAATCTACTAGTTACTGTCCTTGCAAACATGCATGTTCTCTCACGACGATGTTTCACAAGCATCTTCCCATACCGTGGTCCTTTCACAGCACATTGTGATACACCTAACTACAGCAACATGGTTCCAGAGTTCTGCTCTATGACAAAGTAGTAACATTCTCTTGATTTACATTTCCTAAAATACTTTTTTCTCCTACTTGTAATATCCTAACACTACTTTTATCGAAACATCCCTCTTTACACAAAACAGTTCTTATTTTGGCATCTGTGTTCTACAAAATGAAAAAAAAGGAAAAATAATATATGTCCTGAAATTTCAAACAAAATTTTTCTTAGTTTCCACTAACAGCTACTACATCAAAAGCTTATTATGTATCTGAAACATATTAGAATAGAAACAACATTAACAACTCATACTCTAGAAAAGTGAGCTTTTAGTTTTGCAAAAAGTGAAGTCCCAGCCTTTGTGCTTACTGTGGATATGGTTTGTCCTGGAAAAGATTGCATTTTCATAAAATTGTCCCCCTCTGGACATTTGAAAATGTGCTAACCCTAACTCCTTTATGTTTCTACATGGAGGCAAATGACAACTAATCAGGCTATTTTGTAGATGCTACCCTCCCTCTGACCAAACAGGACTTCTCCATGGTAAAGAAATTGTATCCTAGTAACAGTTGCAAATGATAATCCATTCAGTATTGTCCATTATATTATTAGATGCCTGTACATTTGACTTTTGGAAACTCTAGTGTTATAAATAAAATGTTGGCAATCTTCTTATAGCAACGCTTACTCATAACTAGTAACAGTTTGCTCCATAATTGTAGCAGGTCGGTACATACAATGGACTGGCATCCCATCCAGGCCTGGATCTGTGCTTTATATCCATTGTTTGGTGAGAAAGACGCTGGACCAGTGGGAACCTGAACAGGATAAAGCATGAACTAGAAAATGACTGAATGAAAAAAATGAATGAATAAATATATGAATGAATGAAACAGATTGCTAACGTACAGCCTATATTTCATTTCTGCTGCACTATAATATGTCTGAACCATGCATATGATATACATAGTATAGTGTTTGTTTAAGCATGTAATTATGATTGCTGTTTTTCTTCTCGGGTCCCCACTATAAATGGGCATTACCACTTTTGTTAACCCAATTAGAAGGCAAAAAATTATGAATGAACGAATGAGCAAACAAATAAGAACAATTTAATTTATTAAGCGCTGTCTCCTTGAAACTGCTGAGGCCTCAAGAACATTTTGCTTATTATATTTCAACATCTGTGTGTTATGTCCCTGGCTAAAAAAATTGAACAAGAATGGCCTAAATATGAATAAAGGAGTGAACCATACACTGCTGAGAAGCTGTTTTTATAAGGTGTTTAATTTCTAGCTGAATGATACTGTACATTGAAGATTATAAAGCAGTATGCAAGAGCTGGAGGCTACAGGAGATACATTTAAGAAATGAAGGCAGTGATGAGATAAAATATATTTCACAAAGGCAAATAATACTGGAAGCCAAATCAAGTCTTTACTTCCTCTGCCAGAGGAATAAGCAATTGAATTAAAATTGTATGTAAATGTTTAACTGCTTTCTAGTTTATAACGTTGGATTTTTGTATACAATGTAGTTTTAAATAATGTTATATGACTACATAAAGTATATTTCTGTGCTTTGCTATTTACAGGGATCAATAATTTGTACTGGCTCTTGTCTTACTTGATTTTGTATTACATAATGTAATAGCAAAGGGAAAAAGTTTGCCTCACTGGTATGCATGAGTGCATCTAATATGGATGTAGGTACTGTATTCACCCATCTTGGGTTATCTGTTCCCTTCCAGTTGCCCAGTAGGTTTGTAGGTTCATAGATGTGTACTAGGCTAATGATCACTGGGGTATTTTTAAGCCTAGCCATGCATCTCCAATCTCTGTAAGCAGGGGCTTGGGAGACGAACCATTTACAATCCAAGCCCTGGGAGATGAACCATTTACAGGCTGCCCTTGTCCATTATTATCATAGGTGCCAAACCAGGGATGAATTTGCTATTCCCCATTCAATTGTCCAAGTTTAGGGAGGAACTCTGCTTGACATGGATGGACAGTCTGTTTTAGAGAAGGGGCCGTCTCTGGGATACATACCTGTCTCTCCAGCAAGTCCTATTTATATCACAGGTAAGCATTACGTGTTTAGAATGGGTAATTCTGGTGCTGTCTGTTTTGTGGATATGCAGGAAGTCCATCAGGGTGGGGTCCAACAATGCCTTGTATGCCAGACATAGATCTCCCCTCAACAGCCTGTAGCAAACAGAGAACAAGGACAGGTTCTTGAGGTGGTGTTCATAGGGGATGTTATTTAAGCCCTGTATTCTTTTAGTGAGGAACCTCTGTGGATGTTCCAATTGTTGGATATGCCTGGTTAAGTACATACCAAAGGGAGTATTGTATTCAATGATAGGTCTGATTAATGCCAAATACAGAGGAACAATGACCCCCTTGGACCTAGATGCCATACCTTTATTTATAAGTTGCACAACATACAATGATTTCCATGCTGCAGTAGACACATGATGGTTAAAGGCTAGATTACTGTCTACATGTGTCCCCAAGTGCTTGATTACTGGGTCATTTCTTAGGGGTGTGTTGGGAGTATGAGAACAGGGATGGGTAACTTCCCAAAGAATACTATTATTACAGTTATTTGTCTATGTCAACCCTTCTTGGTGAAAATTAGTGTTAGTGGACATTCAATGACTGCTTCTAATTTGCAATTGTCTGCAAATTTGGTCAGCCAGAGACCCTTTTTGATGTTGGCCTCGACTTCAGAGAAGTATATGCCAAAAAGGAGTGGTCCAAGGACAGATCCCTGAGGGGCTCCTCTGGTGAATGACTTCTTTGTAGAAATGGACTCCCCACTTCTAAGTTCTTGGGTCCTGTCTGCGAACCAGCTGGCTATCCACAGGGTGACATAAGAGTTTATACCTAACGTCTTAAGTTTTTCAGCAATGCCTGAGTGAAAGGAGATTCTGCCAATAGGGATGACTGCAATTATGAATACATACAATAAACAAGAGGGGGCTGGAATTTGTTGGAGAAAACTGGTAAAGGAACCAAAGTATTGGGAGCAAATAATTAGACAGGGAAAGGTAATAGGATGAAAAGAGGCCAAGAATTTATTTGGACTATGGGATAGAGATTGCCTTCCCTATGAAGGATTGTTTGAGAGTACAGGAAAAGAGACAGAAATAGGGGGATCCTAAGGAAAAGACCAGCACTGCTAGAGTTTTTACTAGAATCTAGAACAGAAGCTGCTGTTAAAAAAGGAATAATCAGTAGAACATACAAAATATTGCGTGATAACTATGAGAATCAATAAGAGGAGGTTAGAAAGGTTTGGGAAGAGAGATTAGATCAGCAATTCAGAAAGAAACAATGGGGAATATATGTATGTCTCCCAAATATGCAGCAGAGTCTAAAAGATTTAGTATCGTTGCTTGGAAGTGTTTACATAAGTATTTTTATACCCCAAGTAGACTCCAAAGAATTTTTTCTTCAGGTAGACAGCAAATGTTGGAGGTGTGATGGAGAAGAAAGAGGCAACTGGAAAATATTTTCTGGGAGTGTAATGAGTTGGCAGACATTAAAGATTCACTGCAGACTACTCTGTCAGAGATACTGGGTAAGCAAATTGGTGGAACTAGGGATATAGGTTTTTGAGCTATGATACAGAATCAGAATTGCCTAGACATGATGAGGCCTTGCTGTGTCTAATAATGGGGGAAAACAAGTGATTTAAAGTGACCAAATACTTTAGCAAGACAAACATATTTGTGCTGCCACTGTTCAGCTTTTGTTGATGCAGTTCTGCATTAAAATCTTCAAAACATCAGTATATTTGCAACAGTATAATAAAATGGTTTGTGTATGATACATATTTCACTGTTTTAACATCTGTTTTATTTATTATATAAGTTGTTGTTAGACCATGATGAAATTGTATTTGTCTTGCTAAAGTATTTGGTCACTTTACATCACTTGGTTTCCACTAATTGTTTAATTGGAGGGGAAAAGGTTGATAGCAGTGATTGGTTTACCAGTGTTTAAAATGTTTAGGTTCGTGATAGAATTTTATGTCTGATGAAGCGTAGGAGTAGTACGTTTTCATGTTGTTTACCAAATAAATTGTTTGGTTTTATGCTCTGCATGGCTTTGCTTGCTTGGATTTCTTGCATTATATTATTGGAGCCTGGTCTGGACTTTATTTGGTGCAGTGGTTTTATGTTTTTTAACTGCATTTATAAAGCTGAAACCTTAACCACTATGTCTCAAAGCTCCCCAAAATGTCAAAAAAAAAAATCACATGCCTTGAGCACTAAAAGCATAATGCACAACTGGATCATATTCGTTCAGTGTATGCCTGCATGCTATCAGTTGACATGTACTGTAGTAGGCACCATTTTTGAAATTGGTAACTGAGCAGGACCACATGCATTACCATGCACATATTTTGTTTCCCTCTCTGGGTACTTATGGCATCAAACCGTAAGGTATGTACTCCTTTTCTAAATTTACAAAGTGTGGTACACAGGTCAGCAGATTAAAAAACAAAAGGAAAGCTGTTTATATATATATTGGCAAAATATAACCATTTGGCAAGGAACATAGTCTGCAGACATCGTTGCCTTGTATAGGGCATTATATACGCATGTATACATATATATATATATATATATATATACATACACACACATGCATACATATTTAGATGGGTCTCTATCAGTTCAGCGAAAAATTAGTTCAGTAAACATAATTTTCAGTGCAATTAAATTGAACATGCCATTCATCGAACTGTTCATACTGAGATTGCAGTGCAGTGAGGATCAGGAAATTTAACCTTTCCCCACTATAGTGCAATCTCAGAGTTGACATATATAATTAGCAGGGGGTGTGGGGTACACAGCCCCCACATGAGGGGAATTTGATGAACAGCATTTCTGATTGTTTGTTGAATTCACTGTTCGATGAAGTGATATAGACCTGTGTATATATATATATATATATATATATATATATATATTTTTTTTTTTTTTTTAACTCAAGAAGCTTTAAGGCCTTTCTGTCTGCATGATATATCTGACTAGGTACATGCCAAAGGACAATCTGTACTCAATAATGGATCTAATTAGGGCAGAGTACAGAGGGACAATATTCTGTAGAGAATATATAAAAGTCCAACAAGGATTCCACTGATTGCGATTGAATTGCGGAAAAGCCATAAAAATGGACTTCAGTTTCTGGGGGGGGGGGTCAGCCAATTATCCCCACATTCCCATACAGGGAGGTCTACCCCTGTATGCATTAACTTGTAAAATAAATTCTGCAAAACCTGGAGAAATACAGAAATGATTAGACTGGCAGCTTTTCATTAAAATAATATTGTTTTCCACTATAAGCAGCGTGTTCTTTCTCCTGGTTATGAAAATTTTCCATTCAATAAATTCATCATGGACAAACAACCATACTACTAACAGTGGGAGAACTGCACTGCATTTACAGTGTCTGTATTGTTGTGCTAATATTTTCTTTTACAGTTAATTAAATTTTTTATTGGATTAGGAAAATCTGACTATTAGGTCATCCTTTAATCCCTACCATCTGCATTTTGTTCTCTTAGGGCCAGTGTTAGATTTGTCAAGTTGGGAGCCCCTGCATGCTTCCAGTCTAACTATCACCCTGTCACTGCCACCCCTGCTAAGTGACTTTTCAATTCATGCTGCAAAGTTTTAGGAGTAGTACGTACAGACTGACCTGTAACTACAATGCTCTTACATTACAACAGGCCTGTGTACCACACTATGTTGGCCCATCTCACAAAAGGACATTCACAGTTACTCGCATTTAGTTGCAACAATGATAGATTGCAACAACTCCATGTACAACGCTGGACTTGGTTTTAATGGCACCCTAGGCATTCCTTACACCCCCCCACACACACACACAGACACACACACATCCTCCAGTGCTCCCCTGCCCATTCAGTCATGAGCTCCCCACATCATGCACATACATTTTTTTTCTCATATTTTGCTTTACTCTTTAGCTTTTTCAAGCAGGGATAACTCTCTATATGCTCTGAAGTGCATTTTAAAGTGTTATTTTTTTCTTTTTACACAACCTTTTTGTCCAATGATGGCATGATTACTGAAATAAATTCAGTGTTGCTGTTCAAGTTTAGTTTTACTTGCATCCTTTCAACACAGCTTTCTTGACAAAGACAGTACAGAAAGACAGTACAGTAATAACCATTTAGAAAATAACTCAATTAAGCCTGGGTTCTCAGAAGCCATAGGGTTATAGATGCGCAGGGATGCATCCTTTCAATACAGCTTTCTTGACAAAGACAGTACAGAAAGACAGTACAGTAATAACCATTTAGAAAATAACTCAATTAAGCCTGGGTTCTCAGAAGCCATAGGGTTATAGATGCGCAGGGATGCATTTTAGAGCTTTTCCCAACCTTTTAATGCAAAGGTGGCTTAAATACAAAATCATAAATAAGAAAAGAATTTCAGTCTTATAGTTTTCTTTCAAGGAAGACATAAGTTGTGTCCAAGGTTTAATGTTCAAAGCTGATAAAATAGTTGCTCACAATAAACTAACAAGCCAGTTACTGCGAGGATATACAGATCCTATCCAGGAATACTATCTGCCTCTCTTACCTCCCTAAAAAAGACATTTCCTACCTGTGCATCCCTCTGGTGTTACATTGGGATGAAAGCAGATGTTCAAATGGCCACATGTATTTCAAGTGGCTGCTGTCATACATATACATTGCATTCCTCCTAACTCTCATCCCTAACCCACAAAAGCAGACACCTGTAAATGTGCCTGAAATGTGATTGTGAAGAAAGTGAAAAAATAATGACTACAGTGATGTATTCCGCTTTGTAGCTCTTAAACAGTGCACTACCCCTACATGAGCTATATTAGCCTTCATTGTACACCACTGAAGTCTGTGAGAAAAATAAAACAAATGATCACTCTTTTCCCATCCCAGACACAAGCTATAAGGACCTCCTGTGCACATCTCTAATGTCTGACTGTGATGAAACTTAAAGAAGTAATGATCACACAATCCCCAGAGCCCCCACCCCCACCATAATTTACAGCAACCTTCTGTAAACACACATCTGAGTAGGGCTGGTTTTAGAACAGATGTGGCTGATAGCAGTGGCTATCACTAAGTCTGTCAAAATCCATTTATATAGTCTAGGGAGTGAGGGGAGCACCAGAATCCTATAAGATCTATATGAATGTTCTGTGATATATTTTATGCCTTACTTTTGAAATATAATTACTTGTTAACTGCATTTTTACTGCCACCGATAAGAGTAATGTAGATGTCCTGGCATTATTGGGCATGTGCACAGATAAAAATCGGTGATATTTTTTTTACACACCCACCCAAACAGGTCTATTGCATTTCATCAAAAAATCAGATTGCTGAAACCCATACGGTCAACAATTTAGTTCCTCAAACCATTCTGACCTGAGACTGCAGTACAATGTAGATTAGGGAATTTGCCCCTTTCCCCCATTGTGTGTAATCTTGGGGTTGGTATAAATAACTAGCAGGGGGGCTTTTCCCCTGGAAAAACATCATTGTGTTACTTGCATATGTTGTTTGGCTTTATGTAGTTTATCAACCATATGGGTTTTGACAATCTGGCTCTTCAGTAAACTGAAATAGACCACACACACACACACACACACACACACACACACACACACACACACACACACACACACAAGTCATAGCAATACTAGTTTTGTACTTAATTCAGTAGATAGCAATACATTGTGCAACACTTGTATTGCTATACCAAAACAGTAACTATTGTTTGAAATCAGACACAATGCCAGGAATGCATTACATCTGGCAAAGACTGTCCCTGATTTTTCCTCATAAATTTGCTTGTCCCTTGTAAAAAGTTTGATTTGTTGGTAAATCATTCAGGATTACACACAGTCAATAAATCCAGGAATCAGTTTCACACTTCTTTTTGTCCAGAAAATTCATGTTGAATCAAAATGTATCATTCTATTACATTTTTAAGTGAATTACATAAGCATTTCAAATGTGCTCTTGCTTTGGTGCCTTTATTCTGATATTATTTTTGGCTTTCCCAGAAGAAGTTGAGAGTTATAGCATTGGATGTTCTGCCAGCATTTATAAAACTCCCTGAAAGAAAAATAACTTTCCTAAAGACTAGAAGCATCAGCTCCTCTTATAATCCAAGGTTTACACTGAGGTCAGTCACCCTGGGCTGCTGATCGCTAGTGCTTACCTCGTTCATGGAAATTATCATCTTTACCCTAACAGGGTCATGTTACTACTGCCCTGTTCAGGTTAAAGAGCGGATCAGAAAATTAATACTTTTTTTTTCTCTCCTCAGTTTTCCCTAACCAGCAGCATTTGTGGGGCCCCCACACAGTCAGGAATGATTAGGGGAACCCCTCAGGAACAGTGGGCTCCCAGCAACCATAGAGTTGTCTAGTGCCCAAACCTGGTTATGAGTGTCCAGATCAGTCCTTAAAAACACATCAGACTCTTTTGTCTCTTTACCCACTCATAATTTGCTTCATGCCTTACATTACATTGTAATTAATATTTAACAATATGATTTAAACCTTCACCCAATTTTTATGTTTAAATGTTATAGATTTTAGGCTCATACATTCTCTTGGCAAAACACTGTAACTTGCCTTTTGTCTGCTAATTAGGTTCCACCATTTTCATTCTGTAGTCGGGTGCATCTCATATCTCATATTCTAGACATCATTTTAGTGAATCATATCTGCAGTGACTATTCTCAGTATATGTCCATAAATCTCACATTTCAGATCATAACTCCATATTCTAGAAATCTAATGAATAATAATCTATATAAAATAAATGTGACGAAAATATTTCTAATTCTAACATCTGTCTTACTAATGAAGTCACTGTATTAAACTTTATATATATATATATATATATATATATATATTTTTTTATAGCTATATATAGTTTCACTTCAGATTCTCGAACTACTGAAATATCGGACTTCAGTACCTCGAGACCGAAGTGTCGAAACTGCACTTGTGCAAAAGTATAGAATACCGAGTGCAGAAATGGCGAATGCGGAAATGTCAAATGCACAGTGTGGATATAGCTGGAGATTCACGTAAGAGATGTTTTACTAGGGGTTTTTGGTAGGATTTTAATGTGCGTGAGTGTGTTTGGAGTTTTGAGGTGTTAGTTAGTGTAGGTAGGTAAGATTGTGAGTGTTGCGATTGGTGTTATTTGTACGTATTTGATGAGTGTTTGTGCAAGGGGATTGTGGACTGTGTAGTAGTGATTTTTGTGTATTTGTGTTTTTAGTGCAACCTCGGAGTTAGTATATGTAAGTAGCGGGGGGCAGTGTATGTGTTTGTTTTGTTGTGTTTGTGTGTGTTTTGTTGGTTTATAGTGTAGGGAGGAAGGTGTATGCGGCTTATTTGTGTGTGGAGTGTGTATGTGGGTAGTCGCAAATTTGAATTTCGCCCTTTTCGGGTTTCGGGTTTTTCAATTTTCGGCTTTACAGTCTCGAGATACTGAAATTTAATATTTCAGTATTTTAAAGTGAAACCATATATATGAACCCATTGCAATTTATTACCTTTAGTTTTGTGTTGCCTGTATTTTATTTATTTATTTTGGGGGTGTTAGCTGGTAGGTTTTTCAAGCACCACTTTTTGGCTAATGTTTATGTATTTATACAGCCTCACCCCCCCCCTCCCAATGGGAAGGAGGTGAGCTAGCTACAGTGCATAAGAATTCCTTGTCAGGTGCACACCCTCCACAAGGCAGGTGTACACCCATGACTTACCTTACTTTGGAACTGCAATGGTACCCCACCAAATGATGTACCCCAAGATGGGTTAAGCAGCAAATGGACACACTAATCCCTTGTGTCACAAAGACAAACATTACTCTATTCTGTTCTGCAGATATATGTATTATTTCCACTACCAAACCATATCACCTAATGCTTCCTAACAATACATTTCTTTATATCATTATTATTATTATTATTATTATTATGCACCCATATACTGATTGTATTTGCAGTTGTGTTAGTTGTTGCCATTTGAAAATTCAGCACTCTTCTGTTATATTCTTGAGTCATCCCATCCCTCCCTTAGTTTCCCTTTTTGGCCTTACAGTAGCAGCATATATTTTGAGTCACTGAGTGCAATTCACAATTTGCAGTAGGCTTTTCAGTGTTTGTTAACTGCCTTCTTACTTTACTTGTTGCTTATACCTCATTTGTAATCGGTTCCCTATACATTTTTTATGCTCCTTTTAGTTATATCACGAACGATCTGTTGAAATGTTTTCAGCCCATCTTTTGCTTTTCTAGGACTGAAGATAAATTATTGGTTGGTGAACCGTGTAACCAGCATGAATCTTTTTTTTTCTATAAGTAGTATCTTAATTCCCTAATTCTCCAGATCATCTACTTCTATATAGTAGTGCTTTCACAATCCCCAGTGCAACAGTCCTGCCACGTTATTGTGCCTTTCAGTATACAAACCCTCAGCCATGAGAACATTACAACCAACAACAAGATGTGCTACTGTTTTAAGTTTTGTTTTACAGAAGCTGCTTTGGTCTTATTTCTCTACATGTGTGGGTGGGTATGAGAAAGGAAGAACAAAAAATTTAAAAAAAAGTGAAAAAAATATAGAAAAAGTATTCTCTGTATGTTTGACATGTTAGAATTCAGTTTTAGTGTTCTAAAAGCAAACAAAATGATTTTCTTTATACTTTCCTTATATCTGCATGACACATCAGTGCAATTTTACATGACGAAAGATCACATTTTAATCTTGTTAGCAAGAATGGATCAAAGCTTATACAGAGGATTAAGGTTGTGAGCTGGTAATGGGCTACTTCCTGCAGTCCAGGGTACAAAGTTTGACTACTTCCTCTTCTATTTACCTATTCTGTTAGTTTGTTTGTGTCTTTCGGCTTTTCCCGGTTAGGGGTCGCCATAGCGGAACTCCAGTCTGCTAATGATTGGCAGTAGAGTTTTACATGCTGGCTTGCCAGGCCTAATGCACAACCTTCAACGAAAGAACGCCAGTTCACGCATGTCGCCACACAGAAGACGCTCTAACTGAGAATCAAACGGGCAACGTGTAACTGTGAAGTGACAACGTATGAGTAGTAATATCCAGTACTAACAGACCACTACTGAAAAGTGATGCTTGTATCTAATGGTCTTATCCAATTGACAAATTAATAAATTAAAAAAGTACTTTGTTTGACATGATTATTTTCTTCATCTCCATGAAGATGTGTTGACAAATGGGACTGTGGCATTTCCATTCAGGCCCATTACATAACAAACATAGACTATGTTGGTGCAATGCATGTCAAGAGATGAGACAGTGACGTGGGGCAGCAGTTTACAGTCCTACATATGACCTTACCTATAGCACATTGATTGGTCTCTCATTGTCCCTAGTACAGGTGCCATTTTGTCTTGAGATTTTCAAGAATCTCCTTTCTACTGGTAGACTCATAGGTGAGTACTAAGGTAGCTGCACATACTGGCCATTTTAAGCCTAGCCAAATTCCATTTTTTGTGCTCAGATTAAATTATCCCATTTAGATTGACTTTACCAATTCCATGGTCAATAATTATATATCATCCCTAATGTGAATAACTGGGAACATGCCATGGATAATTTATGGGAACTCATGCATGGGATAAAGTATTTATGAGCTGCCTCTGTCCATTAATCATACAGGGGGCAGTCCTGTGTTAAATTTTAATTTCCCATCTATAGATCCAAGTTGTGTTTGAATATAAACAAAGATACATTTTGTTTTACATGGATGGGGAGTCTGTTCCCAAGCAGTGGTAGCCTCTGTGAGATATACCTGTCCCTCCAAGCCATCCTGTTGATGTTGTACAAGAGGTTTATATCTCTAGACTGAGTATTTCTGATGCCATTTGACTCTCTGATGTGCAGTAAATCCATCAGTATTGAGTCAGTGGATGTTTTGTATGCTAGACACAGGTCATCTCTTATTAGCCTGCTGTGAATAAAAGCATGCAACCATACTGTCATTCACTCGCTTTAAAAAGTCACAAATTTTTACCATAATTAGATAACTGAGGTGCACACAGTCAGTAAAGTGGCCTTATAAGCCAGGCACAGATCACCTCTCAGTAATCAATGGGAGAATGAGTAGAGAGAAAGAGCTTTAAGGCACTCTGCATAAGGCAGGTTTGTTACACCTTGTATTCTTTTTGTAAGAAACCTCTGAGGTTGCTCTAATTTCTGCATATGCCTGGTTAGGTACATACAGATGGAAACACTGTACTCTATGATTTGTCTGATAAGGGCAGAGGACAGTGGGATAATGACCTCTTTGGACCAAGATGTCATGCCCTTACTTATAAGATGTGCAACATAAAAGGATTTCCTTACCACTGTGACGACACAAAAATAACTATGTATTTATATTTAGACACAAAACAAGTATACCTTAAGAAACTCCCAAAATGACAAACCTTCCCTCACCCATCCAAGCTTCAAAACTGGTACTGGGGAAATAGTATTTATATATATATATATATATATTAAACAAAAGCAGAGATAAATAAATAAGCAAGTAAGACTTTGAACAGTCTGGTAATCATGCTGTCCATTAAAATAAATTGATTACACCTTAAAATCACATGGTCTACAGTATTTTATAATAAACGCAGTTATAAAAGTCTTTTTTTTTTTATAGTTTTGTAATGCACATTGAATTTTAGCAATTTGCCTGCTGCCATACTATGTCCTTTGTCCTAGGTTTTCCTCTAATTTATGATGTTTCAAGAATGTAGATGTTCTTGCAAGCCAAACATAAGGCAGCCTCATCATTTGTTGTTTATATTCTTTGCACATATATTCACAGTAAATTCTTAAAACATATATGGTGACTAGAGTTGCTATTTTACAAACCTGTGTAGCGCAAGCATGTGTGTGTGTGTGTGTGTGTGTGTGTGTGTGTGTGTGTGTGTAAAAACCATGCATGCATGGACTGCAAACTTAGAATTGTTTACAATTACTTTTATTTGTTTAAATGTCTTAGTTGCATTTCCTTTTATTTGGTATTCCTGTGACAGTTGTCTTTTCATTGCATGCCATGCTATGTCTGCAAGAAATATCAGAAAACTTTCCTCAGGACTTTGTCTCACTAGTTCTTACATGTTATTGACGATTACACTATTTTCTCTGTGGAGTTTTTCTGGGCTAGTGGTCTATTTTAAAAAACATTTGCTTTCTTCCCACTAGATCCATAAAACAAATCTTTTTTTGAATCAATCAGCCAAAAACTATTACTGCAAAGAAAGTATACTTCTTCTGAAGCAACAAATAAGACAGCTGTGTTACAGTGTAGTAACAGCCAGCAACAACTAAAATTGCAGACTGACATGAAATGACAAGAAACATAATTCCACTGACTGGCACAGTGGGCCAGATCTCAAAAGACTTGCTCTCAATTTAAGTGACTTACTCCAGAGTAATCTAGAGTTCAGAGTATCTATAAAGCAGGTTTACAATGGAGTGAATAACTTCCATCGAGAGCACGTCTTTTGAAATCTGGTCAAGTGAGGGAACCGGGGAGGAATCCCGACACCTAACAAACTGTTAGATTTTACAAAAGCAAATTAAATCAAAAACTGTCTGTAGATGAAAAGAGAAAAGGTTCATTTTTATATGTTTAGAAGATGGCAAAAAACAAACAAGAGATGGGGGGGGGGGGGGACAGACTGAAAAAAAAACTTTAACACCAACAAGAAATTTTGAAAGTAGGCAAGAATTTATCTAATTTGCCATAAATGGAAAGAACAGCCAAAAACATAAGGAAGTTAACAAAATGTGTTGTGAGAAGGGAAAAGTTTATCTGAAAAATAAAATCAGTACAGCCACCTGACCAGGACATTTTAAGGTAGAATAAATGAAGAAAAAACTACTCAGAGACATTAGTATAGTACAGAAGTAACATTAGTATAGTATATAGTACAGAAGTAACATTAGTATAGTATATAGTACAGAAGTAACATTAGTATAGTATATAGTACAGAAGTAAAGCGCGTCTTTTAACAAACACTAGACTTTACATCATTTGCCACTTTTAAGCTTTTCTGTACAGGATGTTTACTAAGTGTTCACTCTGAAATAAAGAAAACCTTAGTTGCAGCACATATTTAACCTCCTAACATTTGACTACCTTTTTCTTTCAAAAGTTGGTTTAGCACTGCTTTGTAGCCTGTTTTAGGGCAATGTCATTATAAGGCTTATATCTCTGAAATTGTCCAACATTTTCCAGCCAATACATTTTTAGATATGATCATAGGAGGTTACTAGGCTAATGGCCGTAAGGCCCTTACAAGCCTAGCCAAGAGTTTATCCCCAAAAAAGAAACCTTAATCAGCACCTGTCGCCCTTGTCAGTGAGGGACACAGGTGGAACCTCTGGGACAAATTTGTGGTTTCCCATCCTTTCATCGAGGTTGCGCTTGAAGAGGGTCAGTGATGCACTCTGTTTGACATGTATGGGTAGTCTATTCCAGAGACGGGGCAGCCTCTAGGAGACAAACCTGTCTCTCCAACAAGTTTTGTTAATGTTGCATATTAGATTAAGGCCTTTCAATCGGGTAATGTGCAAGGAGTTAGGCTTACTGATATGGAGCATCTCTCTACTATATTTCAAATAAGTGTGTACTTTGTTTTAGTTGTAAAAGGGAAAAAAAGAGACAATGAGCAACAATTTCAACAATTCTGAACTAGCTATAGATGTAGTATGTTGATTTTTTTGTGTGTGAAAGAAATCCAAAGAAATGAAAACAGAGATAAAAGCAACAGTGGTGTGTGTTGAGAAGAACAGGAGTATTGTGTGCCAACTGCACCGTAGTACACATAGTGATGGGAACACTATGAAACAAGGCTGAATGTGCAGCAGACACAGTGAAGGGAACACTATGAAACACAGCTGAATGTGCAGCAATGCAGGGCTTTAGTCCAGAATGCAAAGAAAGTAGGAATCCAGGGCAAGAGTGAAAAAGAAAAACAACAATACCAAATGCTAAAAAGGGGACATTGTGCACAGAGACAAGAGGCTACTAGTAAAGCAGTGGTGAAACTCAAGTAGTGGATTAACTCATCTGACCCACAGAACTTTGAAAGACTCAAATTAAAGAACAAAGTCCAAGTCTAGAATGGCCAATTAAAAAAACATATAAGAATCACTAACTGGATGTTACAACATGTTGATTTTGGGGGCTGGTGTTCAATATAATCATACATTTGCAGATTTTAGTTTCTGCCAACTTGAAAAAATTTGCCAAGAAATATGACAGAGGACAAATGTCAGCATGTTCTGTGCAGCTGCAGTGGAGTCTGCCTATTGTGTACCTCCATGCTTGTTAAAAGTTCTCATGAAATTTAGTAGCTGATAGTTGGTGTAGCAAGGGGATCTTGCAGGCATACAATTTTTTTTCCAAGACAGCAAATAATGGAGTTATTTTCTTAAATTATTTTTGACCAGCGTTACACACAGAAATCTTTCTGACGTCAATCTATTCTACAGCTGTCAAGTTAATCTCGTGATGGGTTCAACAATAGAAAGAACAATGCCATTGTTACCAGTCTTTAGTCTGATCAATGAATGACCAGGCATTTTCAAGAAAATAACCAGAAAGTCTACATACAAACAGTGTAGAGAAACTTCTCTTTCTTCCTTTAATCATAATACAAGTTTTGAGTCCTTATAATTACTGACATATTATTTTATAATTTCTGCCCATCCCCCATACCTTTCGCCATTTAGCCTCCAATGCAACAATGTCGATGCATCCCACATCACTGTGTCAGAAGCTGGTCAAAGTAGACCATTCACCTGAACAGCTATGTGAGGTTTTCCACTGTGCCTGTATGCATCCCTGCATATGCCCCATGAAGGCCATTGTCCAGAAGTGGCTTCGCAGAGGCAAAATCATAACCCTGGCCCCTTACATTGCATAATACACACCTGGATTTCTAGTAGGTACTAGCTTTGTAGTAGCCTCCCTCTCCAGCACTCAATGAGCCTGTATTGATCACTCACTGTCACTCTTCCTTGACATATCACAGTTCATCTGTTCTTGATGAGAAAACCTTATAACACTTGGCAAATTGCAGGCTATGACAGACTTCAGGTTTATTTAAATGTTTAAATTCCTATACACTTTATGAGTACAAAGTCTGAATATATACAATGGATAACCAAAAGAGAAAGAGTACATATGGTTATTGCTAAGAAATAATATGTATCAAATTAAAATATAATTGAATAACTGTTTAAAGTATAAAATTGTTAGAAATGTTAAGTAGTCTTTTCCTATACAAAATGATCAGAAGCCAGGAAAAGTCTAAGTGGATGCATAAGACAACATTTCCAACACAGAAACAAGTAGAAAGAATTTAAACAAAAGTAGCGTATTGCATAAATAACAGCCCTGCATAGGTATAGTAATAAAAAGCGTCAAAAGATAAAGATAAAAGTCCTGAGTGGACAACACATCAAGGTATAGAGCTCTGTAACAATCAAAGCAACTGCAAAAAAAATAAAAAATTCCAAAAATTAGCTTTCTAAACAGCTCCATAGAGATTTTCCACCACTGGGCAGGGATATTCTGTCTCAAGTTCGAGATCGCAAACCCAGCATAAGCTTAGGAAATAGCAAATGTCAGCAGATGAAAATCACTGTTGACAAACTTTGATGCCTGTTGGAGTCTGGAAGTAGACATTAGGAGAACATGCAGACAGAGGCCAAAAGTCCATCTTCACTTCAAAACCACAGATCGAGCACTGATTTCAAACAAAAAATAACATATCAGAACGTGACACTGGCCATAGACAAAATTCTAGTCCCAAGAAACAGCAGGCAGCAGTACAACTCAGGGTATGCCTTAAGTGAGCCAACTCCCTTGGTATAGGGTTTCAAGGGGTCCCCTACAGGCTACTGCCCATTCACATACATCAACCAGTGCTCCCCTGACCCCCCCCCCATCCTGGCCTACCCACACCATCCAGATTGTCTTTCAAACTTTTCACACAATTTGCCTTTCCCTTCATTATTTTCCTGCATCTGTTCATTCATTCAACACATCCTATCTGCACAAGGCTGCACTCTGATAACTGTGCAGGAAATAGCTGCATTAAGTCAGTAGCAGACCCCAGAATCCATTGGATTTCTTGATGCTCCAAGGTACATTTCACATTTTTTAGACAGAATTTTCATCCACTGATGGTTTCAACTCTTCAGCTTTGTTATTTCCTTCATCATTTGAACATACTCTAACTGTTCAATACTACACTGTAACCACTGTAGAGGTAATAGCTGCATTAAGCAGGGGCCTGAGAGCTGCTATGTTCAACTTATCATTCAGCAATGGACTGAACAGAAATTATAACGAAGGAAAGAAATTCCGCCTTACTCTTGAGCTTTGCTTCTACCTGCATCATTTCAACACACTAACTGACTAGCACTAATAACTGTGAAGAACATAGCTACATTATACTGAGGGGCTGGGAGCAACTAGGATTTAGATGCTCTGAGGTGCATTTTAGAGTGCTTTTTTAACCTTTTAATTCAATGTTGGCATGAACAAACAGCATCAGCAAGAAAGGAAACTCAGTCTTACTCTTTGTTTTTATTACAAGAAAGATATAAAATGTACTCAGTGCAGACAAAATAGCAGTTCACAATTAACTGAGAAGAAAAATGCTTGTGGATACATAAATCTTATATGGGAACAGAACATAACTCATGCATTCTGTGTATCCTCATCTGGTATTAGATTGAAATGAAAATTAAGATACAATGGTCACAGTCATATATTTCAAGATGCTGTTGTTGTATGTTTATACAGTATGCTTTCTAACCCTACCCCCAAAAGACAGCCATGTCTGTGTACTCTGATGTCAGAGTGGGATGAAATTAAAAAACATTGCATATTTCAACCTGCTGCTGTCAGACATATATAAACAGCATGTTCCTTTTTTTCCTCCAAAAGACCTGTGTATGCATCTGATGTTTGATTATGGGGAAAGTAAAAAATAAATTAAGTAGCATTTCCAGCTTATAACCCCTAAGCAGTAACCTGTTCCTAGACAAGCTTTAGTGAACCTCAGCGTCCCCCTCCTTTCCGGTCCAGAGCACCACGGTCCCCATCTTCTCCAGATCTCTGTGCACACTTCAGAATTCTGTTAACTTTTTAAAGAGATAATTACCACACTGTCCCCAGGCTAGCATAACATATAGTGACACATGCTCACCATTGAGGACAGTTAAAGAAATTATGATATCCTCCGCAGCCCTGACCCAAGCTACAGTGACCTTCTATATACACCTCTGAGTAGGGTCAGTTTTAGACAAGTAGGGATTCACGACCATGGTGATTAAGCCTGTGTCATAATCCACTTATACAGTCTGGCCTGTTGTATTTTATGACTTATTTTCCTTTTTCGAGATGACTGTCTAAACTGTATGAATGAAGAGAAGGTTAGTTACCTTCTACTTTCACCCAGACAACCCACACCCCTAACAAGCAGTTAATGCAAATTACATTACTCCTGCAAAGTCAGAATAATGAGAAAACAGGAGGCAGCTAATCATTCTTCTCCACAGCAATTATAGTTTATTTGTCTGTGTATATCAAATTTCCAGTTAAGTAGTCCATTCCTAACACACCCACACCCTCACACCCCCAGTGCTGCTGGCCTAGCATGACTAACCCAGTCAAAAAGGCATAAATAAATTAATAAAATATATGATCTGTATGTGATTTCCCCTCATTTTGTTCACCTGAGCTGTCACCTCAAGCTTCCACCAAGGACCATAGCCAGGCAAGGAATAGTACTGTCCTTCCAAGATAAAGCAGAGATACTCAGTTATTTCCCCCCACCAGAACAGTAGTACTTACATGTTTTACATTACTGTAGTTATAGTACGGAAATCCTCATCTAGATAGGGAATGTGTTTTGAAGGAAATGGTTTGGCTGTGATGCATTTCCCGCAGAATATATATATATATATATATATATATATATATATATATATATATATATATATATATATATATATATATATATATATTAGATCCTGTAAAGCTTCTGAAACTGTTTTTGTAACTTTTGTTTATATGAAGTCTTCTACACAAATTACAGTTTTTAACACACTAAATGCTTTTATTATTTAAGATCATACATTTTGGCACAAAGGATTTTTGAGCTGTAGTTCCTGTGGTATAGGGTTTGATTCCCTCAGCCTTAATTTGCCTGCTGTGTGATCTTAAACAGATCACTAAACCAGACATTGCACTCAGATCACTCCTGAAGAAGTAGTGTGTGTCCAGTGGGCCTACCTGATTAACAAATAGATGTTTTTTATAGGTTCATAGGTTGATACTAGGCTATCTGCCCTAGGGCATTTATAAGCCTAGCCAGAGTGTGTTTGGCTTTCGCCACCCTTTTAGATTAGTTGACTGTGCCTCTGTATAGTAGGTCACAGAAGGTAGCCCTTTTAAGGTTAATTTACTGTACCTCTGTCAAGCAGGGACACAGAAGAGATCCCAGGGGTAAACTTACAATCTCCCATCCACTCATCAAGATTTCTCTTGAAGAGGGTCAGCGAGTGGCTCTGCCTAACATGGATTAGGATTTTGTTCCAGAGTGAGAGGAGACTCTGGGATATGAATCTGTCCCTCCAGCATGTCCTATTTATTTCTGTGCTGAGGTTTAAGTCCCTGGAGCGTGTAGCTCTAAGGGATTTGGATTTCCTGAGGTGAAGCATGTCCATTAATTCTGGGTTGGACATAGTTTTATACTTCAGACACAGATCGCCTCTGAGTAGGCGGTATGCAACTAAGTAGAGCTGGAGTTTCTTTAGCCGAACTGCATAGGGTATCTGTTTGAGTCCCTTGATCCTCTTGGTGAGGTACTTTTGGGGTCTTTCCAGTTGCTGCAGGTGTCGGGTAAGGTACATCCCAAATGGGGCATTGAATTCAATTATGGGCCTGATAAGTGATGAGTAGAGGGGCACAATGACCTCTCTTGATCTAGATGTGAACCCTTTCGTGATAAGGTGGGCTATAAAGAAGGTCTTTCTAACCACTTTGGCAACGTGATTGTCAAAGGAGAGATTGCTATCTACTTGGGCCCCAAGTCCCTAATTACTTCTTCCGTACTTAATGGATTACCACCTATGTGGTAATTTGTGGGCACTTTGTTTTTCCCAAAGGGGATGACTATGCACTTTTTGGCATTTAGCTTTAGGCCATGGCTCTGGCACCAGTTATCCTTCTCTGTGAGACCCTTTTGGAGGATGCTTGTGTCAGCCGGAGAGTCGATTATGGCACCCAGTTTGCAGTCATCTGCGAACTTGGTCAGCCATAGTCCACCCGTGTTAGCCTGTACCTCGGAGAAATATATACTGAACAAGAGCAGTCCCAGGACTGAGCCTTGTGGGATGCCACTTGTAACTGGTTTAGAGTCTGACATGGCACCTGCTATTCTGACTATGTGGGTTCTATCCCTGAGCCAGTTTGCAACCCATCTTGTGACATAGGGGTTGATATTTAAGCTGGTGAGCTTATTTATGATACCCGAGTTGGGTATTGTGTCGAAGGCTTTGCGAGGTCCAGGTAGGCTGTGTGGACTACCTTCCCTTCATCTATGGCTTTGGTAACTGTTTCAAAGAAGTCGACCAGGTTCAAGAGGCAAGATCTGCCCTTAACAAAGCCGAATTGGGTAGGATCCAGTGTCTGGAGGTTCCCAATGTCTTTGTTTATGATTTCCATGATGATACGCTCCATAGCTTTGCAGAACAGGCTAGCCACGCTTATAGGGCGATAGTTTTAATGCATATTCATAGAAAATTCAATGAAAAACTAATTGAGCACTGCAAGGAAAAAAAAGAAATTGCATCAAATGGCCAGCAATGCCTTGGTATGATAAGCTCTTGCCACCTTCCTCCATACAAGTAGCTAATTAATTCTTCTGCCCTGCTGCAAGCAATTCAGAAGATCCCCACTGCAAATGATTCAGAATAACTGGAGCTAAGTCAGCTCTTAAGCAAAAACAAGTACTGTAGTGGAAACAGATAATACAGATGAGACATGAAAATGCTCACAGGTTCATAGGTATATAATAAGCTAACAACCACCAGGGCCTTTATAAGTCTTGCCATGCAACCCAACTCAGCTGTGCCTCCATGAAACATGGGCATCTATTTGGTGGGGTATGGCAGTCAGGCAGTTTAGTGAGGGTATGTTAGTTACAGAATATTTACTATCAGACCCTCTTATTCAGAGACATGGGGGTCAGAGTGGGGGTGAATTTTCAATTTCTCATGCAATAGTCAAGATTACATTTGAATAGTGTTAGGGATGGACTCTGCTTTATATGGATAGGGAGCCTATTCTAGGGTATGGGATCCCTTGGGACACATACGTTCTATTTTGTCACTAGCAAAGTTTAAACCCTTGGAGCTAAGGTTTATGTTGCTATTCATTTTGTGGATGTGGAAAAGGTCCATCAGCATTAGATCTGAGGATGCCTTACATACCAGACATAGATAACCTCTCAGTATCCTATAGGAGGCTGACTATACAGACAAGGCTTTAAGGTAATCTGTATAGGAAAGTGTATTAATACCTTATTTTCTCTTGGTGAAGAATCTCTGGGAGCATTCCTACGGTTGCATATGCCTGGTCAGGTGCATGCCGAAGGGGGCATTGTACTCAATGATGGGTCTGATAAGGACTGAGTAAAGTGATACTATAACTTCCTTGGACCTGGATGCCATGCCCTTACATATAAGTTGGGTGAAATAGAATGATTTTCTTACTACCTTGGCTACATCTCAGTCAAAGGCTAGATTACTGTCTACATATGCTTCCAGATCCCTAAATAATGAGTCAAATCTTAGAGGTGTCTTATTGATGGAGTAATTAACCTAGGTGGACTTTTTCCCAAAAGGCACTACTGTGCCTTTCTTAACATTGAGTTTTAATCCATGGTTTTGACACCAGTTATTTGTCTTCTAGAAGTAGATGTCAAACAGGTATGGGGCTAGCACTGAGCACTGAGCCATGAAGTACTCCACTGGTGACCAGTCTCTTGGTGGAAATGGTCTCACCAATTCTGGCTTTTTGGGTCCTATCTGTGAGGCAGCTGGCAATCCAGTGAGTTATGTAAGGATTTATGGCTAGTTTGGTGAGTTTGTCAATAATACCTGAGTTGACATTGTATTGAACACATTAGCCAGGGCTAGGTAGATGGTATGCACTGTTTTCCCCTCGTCTGTTGCTTTGGTGACCCTCGAAAAGAAGTCTACCAGGTTAAGTAGGCATGGCCTTCCTTTGACAAAATCAAACTAGGATGGGTCTAGTGCCTGTAGGTTGCCACTGTCTATGATGATCATTTCCATGATAATTCATTCCATGACTTTGCATATTAGAGTAGTCAGAGTAATGAGTCTGTAGTTTCTGGGGTTGGCTGATAGTCTTCCCTTAATGAAGAGGGATAAATATTGCAGTCCTTCATTTACTTGGTATGTAGTCTGTTTTGAAGGCTGTAGTTGAAAAGTGACTCAGGTGTTCTTGATAGGTTATGTCTCAAGCTATTTAGGAGGCAACCCAGGATATTGCCTGGGCCCAATGAAGCTGTGTTTTTGGCCTTAGTGAGTGCAACTATTACCTGCTCCCTGCTAATATCTGCGGGGGTATGCTAATAAGGATATCACAGGGGGAGGCAGGGGTAGAGTGGGGGTGATGTTTGAGCTAAATTTGTCAGTCAGCTGATTTGCTATATCACTCTGTTCGATGAAGGTGGTACCATTTGCCACCAGTTCAGCACACTGCTGTGTATTACCTTTAAGGTTTTAGACATAGTTGTAGAAGGCCTTGTGGCTGTTTTTAGCCTGAGAGGCTATCTTGACCTTATAATTGGCCTTGTTACATTTAATTAGTCCTCTTAGTTTTCTGTTTAGTTTAATTAGTGAACTCTTGCCATTATGGGAGTTGATCTTTCTGATTTTGACAACGACTTTTTCCTTTTGTTATATACTCAGTTAAGGTTAGGATTCCACCAGTGTGGTTTGTTCTTGGGGTTTGTTTTGTTCTTAATCTGTTACGTACAGCAGCCACTATGCAACCATTTATATAGGTTCATAGGTTTATACTAGGCTAATGACCACCAGGGTCTTTATAAGCCTAGCAATGCAACCCAACCCAGTTTTGTCCCCACGTACCATGGATGCATATATGGTAGGGTACGTTAGTAAGGAAGTAGCTAAGGATTATGTGGGGGGATGTTAGTTGGGAATTAATTTACTTACTGTTGACCTCTATCCATAAGAGACATGGGGGCCAGACCGGGTGAATTTGAAATTTCCCATTCAATGATCAAGGTTTTGTTTGACTAGGGTCAGGGATGAACTCTGCTTCATATGGATGAGGAGCGTATTCCATACTGTGGGGATCCTTTGACATATTGGTCTCTCCAGCATGTCCTATTTATGTAGCAGATAAAGTTCAGGTCCCTGGATTATCCTGATGAGGAACCTTAGAGGCCATTCCAACTGTTGCAAGAATCTGATTAAATACATACCAAAGGGGGCATTATACTCAAAAATGCATCTGATAACAGCTCAGTAGAGTAGAACTATAACTTCCTTGGACTTGGAAGCCATACCCTTGCTTATGACACAGAATGACTTTCTTACTATCTTGGCTACATGTTGGTTGAAGGTCAGATTACTGTCCACATATGTTCCCAGATTCCTAATTACTGGATCAACTCTTAAGGGTATTTTATCAATGGAGTAATTAGCTTGGGTGGACAGTTTCCCAAAGGGCACTATAATGCATTTCTTCATGTTGAGTTTTAATCCATGGCTTTGGCACAAAGCCATTTGTTTCTGTTAGACCATTTTGTAAGATTCTGATGTTGGGGGAGATCCTTTTGTAAGACGCCGGTGTTGTGGGAGGAATCTATGATAGCTCCCAATTTACAATCATCTGTGAACTTGGTGAGCCAGAGGCCTTTGACATTAGCCTCGACTTCCAAGAAGTAGATGCCAAACAGGAGTGGGGGTGGCATGGACCCCTGGAGTACTCTGCTGCTGATCAGTCTCCTGGTAAAGGTGGTGGTCTCACTGATCCTGACTTCATGGGTACTATCTGTGAGCCAGGCAGCAATCCAGTAAGTTGTGTAGGAATTTATGCCTAGTTCTGAGAGTTCGCCAATAATACTTGAGTGGGGTATTATATGAATGCCTTGGATAGGTCAAGGTGGGCAGTATGCACCATTTCCCCTGTATCCATAGTCTTAGTGACCCTCTTGAAGAAGTCTACCAGGTTGAGTAGGCAAGACCTTCCCTTAACAAAACCAAACTGGAATGGGTCCAGAGCCTGTAGGCTGTCAATGTCCTTACTGAGAATTTATATGATAATTCTTTATATGGCTTTGCATATTAGACTTGTCAGACTGATGGGTCTGTAGGTGCCAAGAGCAGTTGATGGTCCACTGTTATGAATAGGGATGACCATTACAGCCCTCTTTTTACCTGACACATAACCTCTTTTAAGGCTGTAGTTAAATAGTGCCTCAAGTGGTAATGTTAGGTCATGTTTTAGGCTATTTAGGAGGCAGCTGGAGATATTGTCGAGGCACAATGAAACAGTGTTTTTGGCCTTATCGAGTGCTGCCAGGACCTGATCCCTGTTGATAGTTGAGGGGGGAATATGCTAGAAAGGGATTCACAGGGGGTAGTAGGGTGGAGTTGGGGATGAACTTAAAGCAAAATTTATCAGCCATGAGATTTGCTTGTCACCCTGGTCAGTGAAGGTTGTCCTATTTACAACCAGTTCTACACACTACTGATTATTGCCATTAGGGTTCCAGACATAAGAAAGCCTTATGATTGTCCTTGAACTGGAAGGATATCCTGACCTCATAATTGGCCTAGTTGGACTTCATTGGTCCTCTTAGTTTCTAATTTAGTTGAATCAGAGAAAGCTGTTGTCTCTGTGAGAATTTCTCTGTCTCATTTTGCCCATGACTTTTTTTCTTCTATTATATACCCTATTATGGTAAGAATTCTACCAGTTGCATTTGTTTTTGGTGTTAGAGCTGGACTTACTTCTGGTAGTTATTGCAGCCTCAGTGCAGACATTTACATAATTCTGCAGAGGTAGTTGTGTTCTTGGGGTTTTGGGGGAGCTATTTGTTTAATAGGATGTGGCTTGCTTTAGATCAGTTCATAACTGTTATGGGTTTAGTTGGGTTTTCCGGGTTGGTTTTTACTTCAAAGAAAACAGTTGTGTGGTCTGACCTCACCAATGAGGGCATGTCACAGGTGAGGGTACAATGCTGTTCCATGTTGGTGAGTACTAGGTCCAGTAGGTTTAATCCACTGGTAGGAGTGCATATGATCTGGTCCAGGGTGTTAATTTTAACAACTCCAGGAAACATTATCCCTGTGAATCAGAGGCAGTGTATGTTTCCCAGTTTACAGGGGGTTAAAGTCTCCCATGAATAGGGTATTTGATTGGATGGTGACTAACTCTAGTAGGTCTAAGTAAGAGTTTTGAACTTCGTGGTTCACAGTGGGTGACCTGTAAATGGCCAGAACTTGTTAGGGTACCTTGTTTATGGAAACTTGGACATAGATGAAGTCCAGGGCATCATCCTGTTTAACCAAGCTGGAGTTATTTTTGTTGCTAAGGTAGACTGAGCCACCTTCACCTTTGCCCCTGTCTTTGCTGCTGTTGATCAAAGTATGTGGAGGGCACAGTTGCTTTCCACTGCTGGAGTACTATCTGTGGCTTTAAATCAAGTCTATGTAACAGCACAAATGTCCACATTCTCTAGAGTGAGGAGAGCTTCTAGGCTGTGGAGTTTCTTGTTTAATCTCCAAGCATTAAGCAGTAACACCTTAAGTTTGCATTGATTATTTTTTTTTCCCGTGTTAGTAGTTTTGTCATTTGACATTGCCTAAAAATGGATCTAAGGGTGGGATAAAGGTTTAGCCAATATCCAACAACCTTGGAAGGGGCAGATGCAGGCCATCCTTAGCTAAACAATGTGGTCCGTTATCCATGTCCTCCTATACTGATAGATATTGAGTCCTCCTGAAATGACACCAGAAACTATGCCAGTTGTTAAAATCAATCATTTTCTGTTCATACTGTAGCATCCACTTTGTTGAACGTAGAATGCTGCTTAGTGCAAGGCACTTACCTGTCCTGACACATATTCAGAGAGGTCCATAATGTCTCTTTTAATATAGTTCAGTAAGGTATGTCTCAGGTCATTTACACCCTCATGGACAATGATAGAAATATACTGGTACCTGTGGTGCAGTGTCTTGAGTGTGTGCATAATATTGCAGACTCTAGCTTCAGAAAGGCAACAAACCATTATTTTCTCCCTGTCTAGCCTAGTGAAAGGGTATCTGTGTGCCATACAACCGAATCTGCTATGACAACAGTACTAGGAAAAGTGTTTGCTGGTTTTATGAGACCACTGGGTGTAGGCTTGTGTATGGTGTTAGGCTTTCCTTTTGGTATATGCTTAGTGATTGCTGAGGACAGGTGTTGCAGTTTGAAAGCTTAGGTCTTTGAGGTTTGGGAAGATCTCTTTTAAGTGCCTTAGTGTAAGACTATCTATGTGTAAGGTGATCAGTATATATGAAGGTTATAGTGTGTGCGAGTTCTTGACAACCTTGTTTGTGAGTGAGATTACGCTGCACTATCACTGTACTTCTTTAACATAATACATGAGAGAAATAATTTAGGAACAGGGATTGCTATTACTGTTTATCTATTTAATGAGTGGGATGCTGAACTGATCTACATCTAGTCACTGCCTTGGACACACAAGGCCAAATAATAAGATACAGCAAGTGCAAATTGTCATAAAAAGTACCAGAAAAGCTTAAAAAAAAAAAAGAGAGAGAGAGAAACATCATTGTTCAGATAAACGGTAAAGATGTAAAGATCTAGAGCTTATCTGAAACTGTCCTGTGATGGTTTGTGATTTTTTGATCTTTACTGTTATAACAAGGTACGACTGTGAGCAAAAGTGTAAAGGAAATACAGCATTTGTGTGACCAACACAACTGTTATGGCAGGTCAGAGTGATGACTTTATTGTACTTAATTTAATATTTAGTTTTATATTGTTTGTAGGATTTCTCTCATAGAAGTTGACTTAAAATATTTTTGAATTCTATGGCAACTGATTTTGATTAGCCTTTTCTCTTAGAATTCTTATTTGTTTGCAGCTGAAAATGGATTCCTAAATGAGTATGCCATTAATAATTCACTACAGCACAATTATCTTGTACAGTGTAGTAAATGCTAAGTGTATTTAAAGGTAAAACCTGATAACAGCTGTGACCCATGCTCCTGATGTCAAAAATTGCACAATTTACTTACCATTATTAGTAGGAAATCTAGACTCACTGATGATCATCGCACTAATGCAAATGGCACAGCTTGGAGAACTGTTGTTAAGTATATTAATGACTGGACAGCTGAGATAAATAAGTTTGGCAAAGTGCAACCAGAACACATTTAGGAAAGGAACTGTATATTGTCAGTAAAGATCATTCACCTCCTGTTAAACATAATACTATTGATAACAATTCTGGAATTCAGGATGCAAGAATTCATCAGTCTGCGGATTCACAGCATGTTGAAGAAAATACACAAGAAAGAATGAAAAAGGATTGCAACAAATTACAAGGAAGAAAAATACTTTCACTAATGTCTAGAATGCAAAGAGAAGACATACTGAAAAGGACAATGCCTAGTTATATAACATGCAGATTACAGGGAACAATACATTGTTCTATCACAAAACCTTCAGTCTACAGAAAAAGGAATAATTTCTTCCAAAAAGAGAAGGTAGAAAAAAAAAAAGCAAGGGGTAGGTGAAAAGGAAGAAATCAAAATTGAACACGGAAGAACTGAAGACCATTACTGTAAGAATAAAGAGGAGAAACACCGAAGTTGAGAGCATGGCTCAAGCTGTGGATGCACAAAGCCATCTGCATGAGAATTGAATGCTTCCAAATGTAATAAGCTGTGAAAAGAGTGGGATTAATAAGGCTGATGGTGAGGAAGATCATTCCTTTGTAACAACTGATAGAGCAGATATTACTGAATTAGAAGCTGGAGATTCTTCAGATGTGGTCAGAAGTGATACACTTGTGGTAACAGATTCAGTCAGAAGAACTCATACTTAGATTTTCAGAGAAGATAATGAATACCAACTAGTGTTATGCATGCCAGGAGCAAAATTACAGGATGTCAGAAATGCCTAAGAATGCCTTAATGTAAGGAAGTATGCAACTGTTTTTATTCATGTTGGTACAAATTATATCATCCACAAGAACACTCTGACTGTTAGTACGGAACTTACTACCCTCTTAGATAGCATGATTATACAGGTGTTAGGAAATATTTTTCACAAATCACACAGGAAGGAGAGTCTGGTCACAAAGAATGAAATATTTTTTGTGTAAATACCTACATGAAGAATATGGTCTGTTTTAAAAAAATGGAAATATGTAGATCATCCAGTCCTAATTTTGGGCATACTGGTTTGGACAGGATGGTGTACACTTCTCAAGATCAGGGAAGAGAACTTTTGCAGCAGATATATGGTAATGTTTGAGAAATGCAAAACAGGATTTTTACCATGTCAAAATTTTAACAGTTCACAGATAGCAACATTTGATACATTTCTGATGGTTGTTAATGGTAGGAGCATTAGTACTAACATGTTTATAGGAAAATCTGCTACTTTCTCATAAAATTGATGCTGTTATTGTTTGTGAAATATGGTTGAAGAACAATGACAGGAAACCAGTTCTGTCAAGGTATAAATGATTTTACAAAAAATCTGGAGTGGTTATGACAGGGATTAAAGATTGCTATGAGACCTGTGATTATTAAATGTTCAGTGATAATACCAATAATGTAGATTGCATAATTGTGACAATAGAGTTGACCCAGGAACATAAAACTATTGCTGGAGTGTACAGACCACTAAAGTCAAGTTTTGATAACCTAGAGAAATTCAGATATTTCTTACATAAAACACAGGAGGGAAAACAATACTGGCTGGGAACTTATATTTACCAGAAACAGACTGAAATAATATTGATTCCACAACATCAGCAAGGAAATTATTTAAATTGTATGTTTGCGAGCAACTGCTTCAGATTGTAAAAAAGCCTACCAGGGAATGGAACATACTACATATTGTTTGAATTCCTAAGGAAATGACTGTGACTTCATGTCAAGTTTTACCACCATTTATATGGAGTAATCAAGGGGCTATAAATGTTAAATTGTTGCTAGATAATTCTGCCAAACTGAAGTCTAAACTAATGCATGGAAGATTAGTAAGAGATTATAAGGAAGCAAAACAGTCACTATGTAAAACTAATTGGAGTGAAGCATTCAGTGGAAAAACTGCAGAAGGAATGTGTCAGGTTTTGAAAGAGAAATTGAATGCAAAATATATAGATATATATATATATATATATATATATATATATATATATATATATATACAAACGTGTATGATTTGCTATCAAAATCACAAATGACAATGAATTCTGCTCATTCGCGCGACACCAAAAAATGCAGAGGAAGAAAGTCAGTATGTCGAATTTAATGCCGATTATTCAAATTTGGCATTACTTAACATATGCCTTCCCCTGCACCTTTCAGAGCAGCAGCAGATGTTGGAGTTTTAAGCAGTGCATACATACTGCACAACACAAAACTGCCAGTTTTTGCAGGGGGGCACTCCGAGATCGCACTACAGTGGGGAAAAGGATAAATTTTGCGAGCCGCATTGTACTGCAATCTATAGTCTTAAGGCCGACCATATATGTGTGACTGCACTTTCCATTTGCTGAACCAGGGACTCAAATGCATGTAGGCTGGCATCATGGAAGTCAGCCAACTGTTATTCGACATTCAGTGTTTGCCAAACCCACACTCGTCATTTTGATAGTAAACTTGTGTGTATATATATATATTTTATATATATATATCTATATATATATATATATATATATATAAATATATATATAAAATATATATATATATATATATATATTTATATATGCATATATTTTATATATATATATATATATATATATATATATGGATTCACTTTAGAATATTGAAAGCCCATAAAATTGAAATTCAAAACATTGAGACCAAAATCTTGAAAATTCAAAACCCTGCAAACTCAAAACATTGAATCCCATAGCATTGAAACTATATAGAGAAACAAATAAAAAACAAACCGTATTAAATTTCTTCAACTATAAGCAGGGGGGCAAACCACCCTGCACTCCCCATGTGGGGGGGCTGCATCCCCCACACTCCCTGTTACTTAAATATATCAACTCCGAGATCGCACTATACAGAACAAAATGGCAAAATACCATGCCGCTCTTCAAGGCTGCCTGTTTAAATTGTAAAAAACTATCCTCAACCTTCTCTTAGAAATAATACTTCACTGTGAAAACACTACACATTACTATATATCTCTCCAGTATGTAGAGTTTCACAGGTAACCTCAGTCAAGTTCCTTTCTTATTTACTATACTACAACATAACACCCTGCTTATATTTGAAGAAGTGTAATACGGTTTGTTTTTTATTTGTTTCTGTATGTAGTTGTATGAGTATATAGTAAATGTTGTTTTATATATACTTTCAATTTTCTAAACTGAATCCATATATATATATATATATATATATATATATATATATATATAGTTATATAGATAGATAAAGATATAGATAGATAAAGATATAGATATCTACAGATAGATATTTAACATCAGGATATAGGCATACAATGTCAGGACGATATCTTTCCATAAGAATAAGATACTTGATTAAGGTAAGAGTCAAAAAACACATGAAATGGAACACAGGTGAAATTATAATTTTGAAAACTGAAATAAACAAGTTAGACAGCCAAATTAAACATTTTGTGAGACAAGATCAGTAAAAATTTGAAAATAATGTATATGCATATACTGACCATAATAGGAAACCATTTTATAGATACTTAAGAAGTGTTAAGAGTAAAGACATACAAATGGATAAACTGTGTGTGGATTCTAAAATTTATTTTCAAAATCAACAGATTATAGATATATTAATAAAATTGTAGGCAAAGCTCTATAAAGGGTGGTGATAAATTATCCGAGTAACATTCAGATGACCTCAGATGCTGAAATCAAATTAGATTAGTTTAAAAAAGAAGTATATTAACTGGACCAAACAAAGAGCAGAGAGGAGACAAAATTAGTAATAATGACCTGAGAACACTTTGGCATGAACTTACAGTGCCATTATATCTATTATTCACTATGTCATTTAAATGTGGGGAGCTTCCTCAAGACTGGACATGTACTTTTTAAACTTATTAACAGACCTTGACCTATCCAAATGGATTAACCTAGCAGGTCAAGTCTAATAGTAATGTAGAGATAAACAGAATCCTGAAAATCCTAATTATTTAACATATGTTAGGTCTTAATTAAAAATAATCTCACACCAGAAAATCAACGAACTCAGCACTTAGAGGGAAATGGAAAAAACAATATTCCATGAAACAGCATCAACACAGTTTTGTTTCTGCTTTCATCCAAACAAGGATTTCTTCAGAATGAATCAACCATAGAACTTGAAAACATTTAAAAGAAAACCATCCAATGACAATCTAATGCCAATTAAGTAATAACACACACCAATCAAGTTAAAGACATAAAAAAACACCTCCAGTTGGGACTGTTTTATTGGAGTTAATTAAATATAAGGTTACGGTAGACAGAAAATCTAGTAAACAACCTATGAACAAGGAGATGAGTGAAACTTTTCTTTGCTGATTTCTCCTTAAGAAGAGTAGCTGAGTAATTTAAAAGGGCATAAGATTAGTGAGCTGTCTAACCAGATAAGATGGTTTATTCCAGGGTGTGGAGACAAGAACTGAAAATAAATATTAGGACCTAGATCCCAATTAGCCCCAAAACATTTAAAAACTATTCCAAGGCTAACTATTTCCTATTAAGTGTGAGTCTATCGACATTTCAAGTCCCCCCACCAACAAAAAACCCAAAGAACACAAACTGCTTATGCAGAATTATTCACAGAAACCCTGTACAGTCATGTAAATAGTTGCATAGCAACAGTTATACCCAAAATAAATGGCACAAATTCCAAAAAATAAGCCACCCTGATGAATTCCCTGCATAAATGGGTTTTTATAACAGAAGAAAGAAAATGTCCAAAAACAGGAAGGGCATTGCCTCATAATGCACATCTGCATTGAACCTACCTTGGTCTTGGAAGAGTACAATTTGCAGCTAACTCCCCAAAAGCTATTTATCTTAGACAGAAACAAGAAAGCTGGCCTACACCTAAGCAGTTATGGAAATAAATAAATAAACAGACATAGCTCATCAGGTTTATTATATGCATTATCAATGTTCATAAAGTCACTTTTAAGCACGTAACATTTAGTTGCAGTAGTAGGTAAGCAGAAAAGGGTTGTATTTACCATCAACAGCAAGTCAAATCAGTTGCCCACAGACATTACTGATTTCAGATGTAAGGGGAATTCTTAATGAGTAGAGATAGCAGCTGAAAGTCATGGTTTGTTCAGAGACAAAATCAAAATGTGCACAAAGTATTGAGTTGTAGTAGAATGTTGTGCATCTGATCTCTACATAGTATTGGCTTATTCCAGTACCCTGCTATGGAGATCAGTGCAGAATATAATAAGCAGCTTGGTTACTTTATGAAAGCATCTCACAGTGGATATCAAATGTGACTTTATACAGTACTGAGTTTGTCTGTTTTTAAGTTAAGGTGTTTTGAAAAAGAGCAATAGAGCATGCAAGCTTTAACAATGCTGTCATGTGGTAAACAAAAACTGTACTCTTCCAGGATGGAAAGACACCTTTAAACGATGGAGATGTTACAGGAAATCTGTATGGACAGTTGATTTCTTAACTCTGCAAGCAACAAACTAAAACAATAAGTAAGAAGGTCACTGAAAAGCCAATCAGTAAAAACAAAATGAAAACTCCAGCAAAGCTAGAACTTCCACTGAGTAACCTAACAAGTCATGGACATTCAGAATTGCCAGTTAGCTGAAACACCTGATGTTCATAAGGCTCATTTGCATATATCCCATGTGCATCTGACACAAGAGGTTTGGGAGGTCACTCAGTGGAATTTCTAGCTTTGCTGGAGTTTTCATTTTGTTTTTACTGGTTGGTTTTTCAGTGACCTTCTTACTTATTGCTTTAGTTTGTTGTCTGGGATATTTTTTGCAGTGACCCTAATGATAATGGGCATCAGATGGATATAACAACCCTGTGTTTCTAATGCTTAGTCAAACACTTTGCTTGTGCTGTGCTGATGAGGTCATAACAAGGCTGAAATATGTATATCTGCAGCTAGTGGGGTTTGTCTTTATTCTTCTGAAATTGACCAGTAAAATGATGAAACAAGTCATGGACATTCAGCATTGCCAAATAGCTGAAACATCTGATGTTCATAAGGATCATTTACCTCTGACACAAGAGGTTTGGGAGGTCACTCAATAGAAGTTCTAGCTTTGCTGGAGTTTTCATTTTGTTTTTAGTAACTCTGCAAGCAACAAATGAGGAAGGATAAGCAAGTAATAAAAGTGATATTGACATAACAGTGGTAGAGATATGTAAGATTTCAATCATTATTTGCATAGCAGGTGACTATCTGTTCACTTAAAAAGTTCCTGATAATTACCCTGGGATACAACATACTAGTGCCTTTGATAATAATAAATTAAAGAAATTCATACAACAGCAAAAAAATGGAATTTATTATTCACTATCAACTTGAAACTAACTTTCAGACTCTTGAGTATATTTCTTTTGTCATTGTACAGCGAATCTTCATGCAACTACTTTGCTTGATTTTGTGATTAGGCCCCACTGTAATTTTTGTGGTTTGCAGAGTATGGATAGTGACTGCTCTGCATAAAACTAGGGCAGAGCATATTGGGACAAAATGTTACTGGGGTAATTGCCACAATAAGCACATAACAAAAGACAGTTGTTGATACGGGAAAAGCCATCCATCTCTACAAACCTTTACAGGAAGGGATGACTTCAACATAGGAGCAGCCATGCATTGCCTTCCTATAACTAACTTCAAATGGAACATAACTGTAATAGGAAGTGAACTGACAGGTCCACAGAGAATGCTGGGAGATGGTTTCTGAATGAGACAGGCACTTCTATATACAAAAGTTAATGGCAACACAATTTGCTGTCAAATAAAGCACTGAACAGTTTAAAGACTTAATTACATAAAAGCTGTTTTTAGTTATCTTGATTTTTTCTACTCATTTTAGTCGCATTTTAAAGCTTCTAACAAAAGCAATGAAGCTCATTTGGTAGGAGGGGCAGTATAGAGTTTGAACATATTTTTCTTGGGTCACCTATCTCATCAGGCCTCTTTATTTGTGCCAGTGTGACATTACAACCCTACCACATGTTAAACTGAAAGCTACAAAAATCATAGCTTGCAATTATAGAATTCCGCTGCTCTGTCAGTCAAAAAATGTTAAGTTTCCAGCTCTGTATAAAGCCAAACACCATTTCACAAATCACTAAAAGAGCTTTTCTGATAATCCATTGAAAAGGGACACTGATGGTCTAATGAGCCTGATCAATTTGCAGAAATACATAAATCAAAAACATGTGCTCACAATCCTTAACGGTGGGTCTAAATAAGTACAACTTTAATAAGTATGTAAAAAATACATTTTACAGCGAAAGCTCCTTCATATTAAGGATAGCTAGCTTATTAATCCACATTAATACTATGACAAATATAAGCATTAGCACTGCTTTGGCACTCTGATTTCAATAAAGATTCAAGTCCCAGAAAATGGGAATATCCCAAAAAAACATAAAAAGTCATGTTTTTATGCTTCTTTATTACTCTACTGAACAACAGCTTTGTGTACACCTTAGCTACCACTTTCTGGAAAAATAAAATCTTAACTCTGCTTCCTTCCTGGAGCCCAGTTAATACTAGCTGGAAACTATAAACATCTTGCAAACGACTGGGGAGGGGGGTGAATTGGTGTTGTAAATGAGTCACACATTGTTCTTTTATTCACTATTTTACACATTTACAATACCCAGGTTCTGCTAAAAGAACAATAAACACAGTATTATTTCAGATACATAAGATAACATCTGACTAGTACACATCCTCACTTTTGAATTAGAAGTAAATTCAAATACATTTGGCTTGACCTGTTTTCATGATATTTTGTTCTGAGTCTATGCCCCAGAGCCTACGAAAGACCACTATGAACATACTGCCTCTGGCTCAATGGAAATGAAGGCCGTCAGAAGAATTGGCAGAGTGAACGGTGACAAACTGAATTCTCTAAGGCTGTAGACTCACCTATAGTAGTGTAACACAAGTCTTCTTCTGAAGCAACCAGTCTTTTTTTTTTATCCAAAATGCAATGAACATGTTCTTGCTTCTCTGTTCAGCAATAAAGAATGCAGGATCAGTCATATCCATTACTGTTAGAGGTATTCATTTTTTCCCCATGGACCAAACTTTCTCACGTTTGCCAAAACATTTATCTCTAAAGCACTTAGCTTAGCCCTATTATGACTGCACCTCTTCTGCACATTTTGTTTTGCATGAACTTTCATTGTAAAATCACGATGAGGTAAGTCTACATAACTAACTTGTTTTCTGTCCATTAACATTTTCTCAGATGTCAACTTAGTAGCTTATTGAAGTGCAAGTCAAATACTAACTGCTCTTGTTTCACGGGACTCTTACTTAACATGAATTCCTTAAATGACTGTACTTTTTCTTGTACTAACCCATATGGGGAAGGATGAAAAGAAGCAAAAGTAAAGGCAATTATTTAATTTTTTGCAACACAGTGCACTCTGAACTCCTTACTTATCACTGATGGTCTTTAATGCGACGTGATCATTTCTGGTACCCCATGAATTGTTTCACATTAAGATTTCACATAGTTACACTCAAAGTTGACACATGCATCCACTTCCAAAACAAGCACTCATAAATTTTCACAAAACAAATGAACCAGAATAATCAGCAAAAATTATTTCCATTGTTTTCCAGGATATTCAAACAAATGCAACAAAACAGTGGCAGGACAGTTCTTGTAATCACAGCATATAGTGAAAATGCCTACTATATTCTCACTGATGGAATTCATATTTGCCTATCACATGCAACTCCTAGCCATATCAATAATGTGACTCATACCAGGATAATGGTCAAGAAACTGCAACATCATTTATCTCTCTTGCTGTCAAATAAAGAATTTGGTTTCAATCAAAATACAAATATTTTATACAAGTAATTAATATTTTCTGGCTAGGAAATATATGAATCTAGGAATTTTGCAGTCTTAAAAACTTTGCATAATATAGTGTCAGACTTTGGAGATCACTGTCGCGTGGGTCCCACTTTTACACCCTGCACTACTCAATAGCTAGCCACAGATGGTTATTTCAACTTTGGGCTGTTTATAATAGTATATGTATTCATGGAGGGTCATAGAATATAATGAACAACAGATTATTTGTGGCATTTACTCCACTGCAAGACGTTATTAACTTGTGCGTGTTCTTATTGTAGCTGTTATAAATGTGATGACATTGCTGAGTTAATATTCAACTGTAGTAGTTCAGAGAGATTTTAGGAATGCAAATTACAAACACCTTGTTGTAGCATTTTGGACTTAATAATAACTTTAAATCCATTTATTCTTTAAGGAAATATAAGTGCCATATACAAACGTTTTTACGGCCAGTAGTTACAGGTACCTGAATATGACAAAAAACGAACTGGGCAAGTAGTGCAGGTGTATATCATATCATTAGATACTCAGCTCCTGCTGGTGTATATAGTGCAGGTGTATATCATATTATTAGATACTCAGCTCCTGCTGGTGTATATAGTGCAGGTGTATATCATATTATTACATACTCAGCTCCTGCTGGTGTATATAGTGCAGGTGTATATCATATTATTAGATACTCAGCTCCCGCTGGTATATACAGTGCAGGTGTATATCATATTAGTAGATACTCAGCTCCTGCTGGTGTATATAGTGCAGGTGTATAGGCTCATAGGTTCATAGGTAGGTACTAGGCTATTGGCCCTAGGGCCTATACAAGCCTAGCCAAAAATGTACCCTGGCTTTCGCCACCCAAGAAAATTATTTTCCTGTGCCCCTGTCAAGCAGAACCACAGAAGTGATCCCTGGGGTAAATTTCCTATTACCCATCCAATCATCAACATTTTTCTTGAAGAGTGCTGATGAGGAGCTCTGTTTGACATAGATAGGTAGTCTGTTCCAGAGTATGGGAAGTCTCTGGGACAGGAATCTATCCCTCCAGCATGTTCTGTTTATTGTGGTGACAAGGTTTAGGTCCCTAGAGCATGTAGCTCGGAGGGATTGGGGTTTTCTTTAAGTGGAGCATGTCTAACAGTTCTGGGATTGACATAGCTTTGTATGTTAGGCAGAGATCACCTCTGAGTAGGCGATATGCGACGGAGTAAAGCTGGAGTTTTTTGAGACGGTCTGCATAAGGCATCTGTTTGAGGCAAGTAATCCTCTTTGTGAGGTATTTTTGCGGCCTTTTCAGTTGTTGTATAAAATATTATTAGATACTCAGGTCCTGCTGGTGTACATAGTGCAGGTGTATATCATATTATTAGATACTCAGCTCCTGCTGGGTTATATAGTGCAGGTGTATATCATATTATTAGATACTCAGCTCCCGCTGGTGTATATAGTGCAGGTGTATGTCATATTATTAGATACTCATCAATGTTTTTCCCCCTGGTATACATGGGACGCTGTGAACTTTGTTTGCATGTTTGTTTTTATGGGACTTTATATGAGTATCTGTGTCACACATGGTATTACAACTCAGATCAGCTCTATCCTGAAGCAGTTAAGATCCTCAGCTAAGTTTCTACATCATGTTTTTACTTTTATGCAGCTGTATGCGTAGTATTTATGTGGAGATATAGCAATCAATAACTCATTTCTTGTTATCACCTGATTTTTGCTCACAATAATGCATAAGGTTGGGTTTGTACACTAGTTTGCAAATGTTGTAGATCTTTTGCAAATATGTGCATCAGTTGAACATTTCACATACAAAAAGAAGCATGTTATAAAAATGAAGGCCCCCCCCACACCAGCATCTATTAGCTGTCAGAAAATGCTTATATATCACATAAAAGATCACCTCGGCACCTCGTCCCTTCTGCACATTTAATTGCCAAAAGCAAAAAGCCACCAACCAGATTAGATATAAATTTATTATAAACAACGAACTTTAGACATACAAACTTTAAAAAAGTAACGATCAAACTGATTCGAACATACAAACCTTAAAAATAATGATCAAGATAAGTGCTTTCATTTAAAAAGTTTTAAACTTCATCAGACAGTTGATTTAATTGCATCACTTCCTTTTATAACTTTCTTTTTCAAAAAATCCCGCTCACATGACTCATGCAGTACACGCATGCCTATTGATACTAAAATGACTGTTGTAAAATATTTTAACTTTCCTTAATGATCATATGGTTGCAAATTCACATCTTGCATGAATACCAGAATTTATACTTATACAAGAATTTATTAATATATGGAACAACTGATTACAAACTTATCGAATTAAAAGGTCTTAGACTAATGTACTAGCTATAATATTAAATATTATAAAATATTATAAAATATTTTCCGTAGTTAATTTTTATTAAAATGTCAACATTATTAACGGAAAATATTATAATATAACCTTTCAACTTAATTTAAATAAAATGTAAAATTAGTTAAAAATAATCTTAATAAAATTAGCTTAAGAATGGTATCAGCCTATCTGAAACTATAAAGATCAATTAAAATAAATGAACATATATATATATATATATATATATATATATATATATATATATATATATTAACAATATTATTAAATTACTTAATAGATTATATATTATTAGTAAAAATTAAACAATAAATAATATTAAAAAGTATTTTTCTTTGTTATTTATTATTATTATTATGTACATTAAAAAAAGTCATAATTTCCATTTATATTCATGTACATCTAAAAAAACTCCATCTTATTAAATAAATATATACTTAATCAATATTAGTAAAATTTTTTTTACAAAAGTTATAAAAATTTTTTTATAAAAAATCAGTTTATGTCCAATATCTTTTATTATTTAAAATTAAATATCAAATATATAAACTGATTCTTAAATGAGTTTATTTTTAAATGTATAAATTATGTAAAAAGATGTCCACAATTAATACTCTAAATACATTATTTAATTCTTAATTTTCTTTCTGTTTAATGCCATCAATTTTAATATTTGTGTTATTGTACTTCCTTCATTTATACCTGGCCATGCATCCGCTTGTAATTTAATTTGCCATTGTAATTCTTTTTGTTCAAGTATTAAACCCCAAGGTGTTCTATCTTTTATCTCTACATGGTCTATAACTGTAAAATAAAACTGATGGCTATTATACTCGTTAATGTGTTTTGCTAAAGTGTTATTCACTTTATTTTTCTTAATAGCGTATACATGTTCGTAAATTCTTTGAGACAAAGCTCTCTCTGTCTTACCTACATAAAATAATGAATACAAATCACACATAGCTAAATAAACTACAGCTTTTGATCTACAGTTATATTTATTTTTTAAAAAATATTTTTTATTTCTTAAGTGAAAAAATTGTCCTACTTTAATTTTATGGCACCAGTTACAAGTACCACACTTTTTCATTCCATTTATTGCTTTATTATTTTTTTGTATTTTGAGTATTTGATTTTAGTAACTCTTTAAAACTTTTCCCTTTTCTATACACTATTTTAGGGGAATTGTCAATATATTTCTTACATTGAGAATCATTCATTAATATTGCCCAATTATTCTTAAATATTTCCCTTAATATTTGATGTTCCCGTGAAAAAGTAATGATTAATGCTTTTGTAAATTGATTTTCATTTTCATCTTGGAACCTTAAATTACTATTAGCTATAGAATTTATTATAGTTTCCTCCTTAAAAATACCTGTCATATTTTGGTCTCCATTACTTATGGTATTAATATTAATATTTCGCCCATGTAAAATTGGCACAAAGTGACCATTTAATCTTTTTTGTGCTACTTCTGTAATTAACTTATCTGTTAACACTGATGGGTAATTTTTATTAATAAACATACTTCGCAAGAAATTATATTCTATTTGAAATTCCCCAAAGTTAGTAATCATTCGGGCAGCTCTGTGAATTAATGAAATATAAGTTTCATTTTCATAATCTTTAATTAGATTAATATCTAAATAATTAATACTATTATCACTTATATTCCATGTAAATTTAAAAAAATGAAGTAGTTTGATTAATATAAGTTAAAAATTCATTCAAAACATCTTTATTACTATTACAAATAAGGCTGATATCATCTTGAAAGCGATGATAAGGTTTAATAAATACATAACAATTACTACTATGGGAGAAAAAATTTATTTTTAATAGTAATTATTATGTATTTATTAAATCTTATCACCGCTTTCAAGATATCAGCCTCTTAACTAGCTACGTGTGATTCGTGTTCATTATTTTATGTAGGTAAGACAGAGAGAGATTTGTCTCAAAGAATTTACGAACATGAATAGCTATTAAGAAAAATAAAGTGAATAATGCTTTAGCAAAACACATTAACGAGTATAATAGCCATCAGTTTTATTTTACAGTTATAGAAGATGTAGAGATAAAAGATAGAACACCTTGGGGTTTAATACTTGAACAAAAAGAATTACAATGGCAAATTAAATTACAAGCTGATACATGGCCTGGTATAAATGAAAGAAGAACAATAAAAACAATATTAAAATTGATGGCATTAAACAGAAAGAAAATTAAGGATTAAATAATGTATTTTGAGTATTAATTGTGGACATCTTTTTACATAATTTATACATTTAAAAATAAACTCATTTAAGAATCAATTTATATATTTGATATTTAATTTTAAATAATAAAAGATATTGGCCAAACTGATTTTTTATAAAAAAATGTTTATAACTTTTGTAAAAAAAATTTTATTAATATTGATTAATATATATTTATTTAATAAGATGGAGTTTTTTTAGATGTGCATGAATATAAATGGAAATTATGAAAAAAATTTTTAATGTACATAATAATAATAATAATAATAAATAATAAAGAATAATACTTTTAATTTTAATATTTATTGTTTAATTTTTACTAATAATATAAAATTTATTAAGTAATTTAATAATGTTGTTAATATGTTCGTTTATTTTAATTGATCTTTATATTCTCAGATAGGCTACCATTCTTAAGCTAATTTTATTAAGATTACTTTTAACTAATTTTAAATGTTATTTAAATTAAGTTGAAAGGTTATATTATAATATTTTACGTTAATAATGTTGAAATGTTAATAAAAATTAACTACGGAAAATATTTTATAATATTTTATAATATTTAACATTATAGGTAGTACATTAATCTAAGACCTTTTAATTCCATAAGTTTGTAATCAGTTGTTCCATATATTCATAGGTTCATACTAGGCTATCTGCCCTGGGACATTTATAAGCCTAGCCAGAGTGTGTTTGGCTTTCGCCACCCATTTTAAATTAATTTTGCTATGCCCTTTTTCGAGGTTAGTATACTGTGCCTCTGTCTAACAGTGACACAGAAGTGATACCCGGGGTAAACCTACGATCCCCCATCCACTCATCAAGATTCCTCATGAAGAGAGTCAATGAGGGACTCTGCCTAACCTGGACTGGGATTTTATTCCAGAGTGAAGGGAGCCTCTGGGTTATGAATCTGTCCCTCCAGCATGTCCTATTTATTTTAGTGCTGAGGTTCAAGTCTCTCGAGCACGTAGCTCGATGGGATTTGGATTTTCTGAGGTGCAGCATGTCTATTAATTCTGGGTTGGACATGGCTTTATACGTCAGGCACAGATCGCCTCTGACCAGGCGGTATGCCACTGAGTAGAGCTGGAGTTTCTTTAACCGGGCAGCATATGGCATCTGTTTGAGCCCTTTGATCCTCTTGGTGAGGTACTTTTGGGGTCTTTCCAGTTGCTGCAGGTGTCTGGTAAGGTACATCCCAAAAGGGCATTGTACTCAATTATGGGCCTGATGAGGGATGAGTAAAGAGGCACAATGACCTCCCTGATCTAGATGTGAATCCCTTCATGATTAGGTGGGCTATATAAAATGTTTTTCTAACCACTTTGGCCACGTGGTTGTCAAATGAGAGATTGCTATCAACTTGGGTCCCCAGGTCCCTAATTACTTCTTCTGTACTTAATGGATTACCACCTATGTGGTAATTTGTGGGCAGTTTGTTTTTGCCAAAGGGGATGACTATACACTTTTTGGCATTTAGCTTGAGGCCATGGCTCTGGCACCAGTTGTCTGTTTCTATGAGGCCCTTTTGGAGGATGCTTGTGTCAGCAGGAGAGTCGATTATAGTGCCCAGTTTGCAGTCATCTGCGAACTTGGTCAGCCACAGTCCTTCCATGTTGGCCTGTACCTCCGAGAAATATATAGCGAACAGGAGAGGTCCTAGGACTGAGCCTTGTGGGATGCCACTTGTAACTGGTTTGGAGTCTGACATGGCTCCAGCAATTCTAACCATGTGGGTTCTGTCCTTGAGCCAGTTTGCAACCCATCTAGTGACATAGGGGTTTATATTTAAGCTGGTGAGCTTATCTATAATGCCCAAGTGGGGTATTGTATCAAAGGCTTTTGCGAGGTCTAGGTAGGCTGTGTGGACCACCTTCCCCTCGTCAATGGCCTTGGTGACTTTCAAAGAAATCGACCAGGTTTAAGAGGCAGGATCTGCCCTTAACAAAGCTGAACTGGGTAGGATCCAGTGTCTGTAGGTCCCCAATATCTTTTTTTATGAGGTCCATGATGATCCTTTCCATAGCTTTGCAGACCAAGCTAGTCAGGCTTATGGGGAAATAGTTTCCAGGATCCGTTGAGGCACCACCTTTGTGGAGAGGGACCACTGTTGCTGTATGCCACTCTTTGGGTACATATCCTGTGGTAAGGCTGAGATTGAACAGTAGTTTTATGTTTGGGTTTAGCTCTTCTTGGAGTTCATGTAGGACGCAGCCCGGGACACCGTCTGGTCCCATTGATGCTGTGTTTTTTGCTTTGGAGAGGGCGGCTCTTACCTGAGCATCTGAGATGTCAGGGGGAAAGCACTCTGCTGGGATAGATATTTGCCCTTTTGGTGGGGAGGGGGGGAGAAGTTTGCGCTGAACCTGTCAGCTAGGATGTTGGCAATGTCTGTGGGTTCGGTGTATTTTTGTCATTTTGGACTAATTCTGAGCATATCTGGGAATTCCCACCCAGGTTCCTAACATAACTAAAGAAAGCCTTGTGATTATCCTTAGTGTCCTGTGCAATTTTTCTCTCGAAGCTGGCCTTAGACAATTTTATGAGTGCCCGTAGTATTTTGCTAACACTGATCAGAGATGCCTTCCCTTTTTGGGATTTTGCTCTATCATGTTGTAGCTTCCTCCTTCTATTGTATAGTTTGTTTATGGCTGGGGTCCACCAGACAAGATGTCTGCCTTTGGAGGATTGGGTCTTGGTTTTATTTGGGATTGCATGATCCATGCATTCCTGAAGGTGTTCATAGAATGCGTTTATAAAGGATTCTGCGGTCTGGGCGATATTTTCCACAGGGTCCGGGGCTTTGAAGGATTCCACCTCAGTTTTGAGGAGTGTGAAATTTGCTTTAGAGAAGTTTTTCACTGTGGTTTTCTGGGCAGGGGATGGGGTTGGGATGTGAATATCCAGTGAGATTAGTTTATGGTCTGATCTTACCAGTGAGGGATACACTTCTGGTCTGGAGCATAGAGTCCCCAATGTTGGTGATGATCAGGTCCAGTATGTTTTCCCCTCTTGTGGGAGTGGTAACAAGTTGTTCCATAGAATTTGAGTTTATAATTTCTAGGAACTTTTGAGCTAGGGTGTTGGAGCTAGAGTAATGCTCCCAGTCTATGTTTGGGTAGTTGACGTCACCCAATATAATGGTGTTTGGAGACCTTCATATTTTCCAGTGTTCTCAGGAAGGCCCAGTGGGGTTCCTGTGTTTGGGAGGGTGGTCTGTAGCAGGCTATAAACTGGAAAGCAGTTTTACCCACTGTTAGTTGCACATGGATAGTCTCTGATGCTTCGTGCTGTGCCACCAACCTGGAGGTGTGGGTATCTTTGATGAATATTGATACTCCCTCTCCTTTTCTGGTTCGGTCCAAGTTTTGGGGCCGAAAAGCATGGTATGAGGTATAACCTGGTAGTGCTGGGGTTCTCTCGGGAGCCTTGAACCAGGTTTCTGCTACTGCACAGATATCAATGTTCTCCATGCTAAGGAGAGTTTCGAGTGCATGCATCTTGAGGTTTAGACTTCTGGCGTTGAGTAGCATTGCTCTGAGTTTCTTATCCCTTGTGATACCTATGGAGGTGGGTTTGTCTTTTGAGCCTTGCCTAAAAAGGCACTATGGGGGTAGCAAGAGCCTTTGCCAATATCCGAAAGCCCAGGGGTGACAGGTGCAAGCCGTCCCTAGCAAAGCATTGTGGCCTGTTGAGCATGTCATCCCAGGCTGACAGGCATTGGATCCCCTTTGAATGACACCAATACTTAAGCCAGTTGTTGAAATTGATCATCTTGTCTTCATATTGTGGCATCATTCTTGTTGAGGTTAAGATGCTACTCAAGGTCAGGGTCATACCGGCCTGGGCTACATGCTCAGAGAGCTCCTCTATGTCTCTTTTCATGTAGTCCAGGGAGGTACATCTCAGGTCATTCACACCAGCATGGACTATGACTGAGTCATATTTGTACTTGCCTTGGAGTGACCTGAGTGCTTGTGTTATGTGGCGGATCCTAACGCCCGACAGGCAGCTCACCGTGACCTTCTCCTTGTTCAGCCTGGTGAGCGGGACGTCAGAGTGCCTTACGATAGAGTCACCTATTACAAGTGTATCAGGTGTGTTGTTTAGCCTTAAGGGCTGTGACTGTTCGGCACACTGGCTTTGTGAGATATGCGTTGCATGTGTTTTGTTTTGGGGTAGCGATTGCTTGGGTGTCTGCTTTGGAGGTCTCTTCTGCTTAGGCAGATTTTTACTTAGAGCCTCCGAGTATGTTTTTGTGTGTTTATGTGTTTGGTTTGCTGTCATGGTAAGTCTATGTGAGACTGTAATTGTAGTGAGTGTGGTTTCCTTCTCCTCCTGACTGGTTACGCCAGTACTGAGTTGAGAGAGCTTAGCCTCCAGTTTGACTATATGGTTGCATCTCTCACATGTGTTGGAATTTGTTGGGAGGAGGAGAGGGTTGTCTGTGTACATGAGGCAGTTGTAACATTACCTCAAGATTCCCAGATTCACCAGCTGGACCGGAGAGGAGATTGACAACTGACCTTTGGACATGCTAGAATAGTGAGATTGACAACTGACCTTTGGACATGCTAGAATAGTATTGGGAATTCCTTTATAATTGAATTGAGTCTGTCAAGTAACCACAAGCACCAAAATTAAATATTTCCCCAACAATCCTTTCAGTAGAGTGTCCATGCATGTATGCACATACACCAAAATGGTCAAATAAGTAACCCTACTTACTTCAGAGATCTTTTTTTCTGCCCTAGTCTCTCTCCTCACAAACATAAAATGAACCCACAGCGAGTGCTTTTGATTGAGAAAACATTGCATCCCTCAGCTTGCTATAGGCACCAATGATACATCCCAAGACACTGTCTTTCATGCACAGTAGCAACACCCCTCTACCTGAGTAGCCAATCACAGGTCTTTTTGGGGCAGTGCCAAAGCAAGATGATGTAAGCAAGGGTGGGTTGCACATAGGACAGTGTCAGACATATGGGCTGCTTCTCCCCTTAAAGGAAAATTAAAAAAAGTATTTGGCTACAAATATATATTTTTTTATTTTACATTGGAGAGTACAAGACAGAACCCAGGGTGAGTGCCCTGTTTGCCCCACCCTAGCTATGCTACTGGTAAGTATGTATGTATTTATTTATTACTGTAGCTACTTATTGGACATGTTACTGGGAAGGTTTACACTGAAAGAAATAATATCAGTGAATGGGTTTTGAATTGACTCACAGAAAACTGGATAACTTAACAGGCATACCAAATTTTTGAATATTCTTTCTGTCTTAAGGTCAGATGTTAAAGTATAATAGCTTGCCAGTCATCTGTTAAGAATATGCACATCTAACACTTATGCAAGATAGAATCCTCAAGGGTATCTGTGACCCGGAGGTGAGGGTTTTCAATTCACTCAGTGACAAATGCAACCTTCTATATGAAGTTAATTAAATGGCAAAGTGTATGATGAAACACAACAACAATAGATAAGCAAGTAATGGTAGTAACTATATTAATATGTTCATAGGTAGGTACTAGGCTACTGGCCCTACGGCCCATATAAGCCTAGCCAAAAAGGTACCCTGGCTTTTGCCACCCAAGGAAATTATTTTCCTGTGCCCCTGTCAAGCAGAGCCACAGAAGTGATCCCCGGGGTGAATTTCCTATTTCCCATCCAATCATCAAGGTTTTTCTTGAAGAGTGCTAATGAGGAGCTTTGTTTGATATAGATAGGTAGTTTGTTCCAGAGTATGGGAAGTCTCTGAGACAGGAATCTATCCCTCCAGCATGTTCTGATTAATGTGGTGACAAAGTTTAGGTCCCTAGAGCGTGTAGCTCAGAGAGATTGGGATTTCTTTAAGTACAGCATGTCCAACAGCTCTGGCTTTGACATAGCTTTGTATGTTAGGCAGAGATCGCCTCTGAGTAGGCGATATGTGAGGGAGTAAAGCTGGAGTTTTTTGAGACAGTCTGCGTAGGGCATCTGTTTGAGGCTGGTAATCCTCTTTGTGAGGTATTTCTGTGGCCTTTCCAGTTGTTGTAGATGTTTTGTGAGGTACATACCAAAAGGGGAGTTGTACTCTATAATGGGTCTAATGAGTGACGAGTAGAGGGGAACAATGACCTCTTTTTGCCTGGATGAAAAACCTTTTGTGATGAGGTGTGAGGATTTCCTGACTACTGTGGTGATGTGATTATCAAAGGAAAGACTACTGTCCACCTGTGTCCCACGGTATCTTATCACACTTTTAGTGTTAAGTAGATTACCACCTGTGTGGCAACTCATGGGTACAGAGTTTTTACCAAAGGGGATGACAATGCACTTTTTGGCATTGACCTTGAGGCCATGGCTTTGACATCAGGCATCTGTCTCAGTGAGGCCCTTTTGTAGGATGTCCACATGGTTAGGAGTTCTGATTATGGCTCCTAGTTTGCAGTCATCTGTGAACTTCATTAGCCAAAGATCTTCTGTGTTAGCTTGTACGTCAGAAAAGTAGATACCAAACAGGAGAGGACCCAGGACTGAACCCTGTGGTACTCCACTTGTCACTGGTCTGAAGTCAGATTTGGAGTCCGCTACTTTCACAGTGTGGGTTCTGTCAGTGAGCCAGTTGGCAACCCATCTTGTGACATGAGTTTATCTATAATTCCAGAGTGGGGAATGGTGTCAAAAGCCTTGGCGAGATCTAGATAGGCTGTGTGAACCTCCTTACCCTAGTCTTTGACTTTGGTGACTGCTTCAAAGATGTCTATCAGGTTTAGGAGACATGATCTGCCTTTTACAAACCCGAACTGGGTGGGGTCCAGAGGTTGGAGATTACCAATGTCTTTGTTTATAAGTTCCATGATGATACATTCCATGGCCTTGCAGACCAGGCTCATTAGGCTAATGGGGCAGTAGTTCCCGGGGTCCATGGTGGCTGCCCCTTTGAGGAGTGGGATAACTATCACAGTGCATCATTCAGTGGGCACAAAGCCTGAGGTGAAGCTATGATTGAACATGGTGCTTAGGTAGGGTGCCAGTTCATTCTGTAGTTCATGTAGAACGCAATCTGGGATGTTGTCAGGTCCCATGGATGCTGTGTTCTTGGCTTTGGAGAGTGTGTTTTATACCTGTACAGTCATGATGACAGGAACTTTGCATTCCTCCGGTATAAAGATGGGCCGTTTATGGGGTGAGGGAGGTTAAAGTTAGCACTTAACCTATCTGCCAGGATGTTGGCAATATCAGTTGGTTCTGTATATTTAGTGCCATTCTTCTGTAACTCAGAGCAGACCTGAGTGTTGCCATTGAGATTCTTGACATAGTTATAGAATGCTTTGTGGCTGTCAGAATCAGTGATGAATATGTTTTTGCAACTAGCTTTGGAGGATTTTATGAGGGATCTCAACTTCTTACTGAGGCTGACCATGGAGTTCCTCCAATCATGGAATTTTACTTTAAAGTAGCACCACACACTGTTAAGTGCAACAGTTGCTCTTTTTGTAATTATATAGATGAATTAGGGAGATTTATACATCCAGTCCATAATAAGCCATTTACACACTTTCCAATGGCAGACTGCAACACTAAAGATTTAGTTTACTTAGCACACTGTACATCCTGTCAAAGTTTTTATGTTGGCAAGACCAGCAGACGTTTGAAGGACAGAATACGTGATCATTTATATTGTGCATGGAGAGGTATGAATTATAGTGCAGTAGCCAAGCACATCAACACATCTGGTGAGGGACACAATTTTAAATTCTTAGTGCTAGAGGTTCTGAACCAAGATGTCAGAATGGGTGATTTGGTCAATAAGACATACCAAGCAGAGAATAAATGGCTCTTTAGACTAGGGGTACACTATTCCCCTGGCCTAAATGAACACGTCTCTATACAGCCTGCACTGAGAGGAAGACCTTTAAAGAAGAACAAACATTTTCCTGTTTAGTCTCATTCTTTTAGACAACACATATTTGTTGTATTAATTGTAATAACACAGTATAGTATATCTTATTGTGCATAGTAATGTGTGTATATAACAATAAATTTACATATACCCAGTTGTCATACACTATGTTATACATACTGTTCCTTATTCAAACTTATATACTATTTTGCCTATAGAGACACTGAGACACATACATTTACAGCTTCTAGTCATTTCATTAATTTTGATTGAGTTTTACAATTTTTATATATATATATATATATATATATATATATATATATATATATATGTATATAAATTTATATATGTATATATATATATATATATATATATATATATATATATATATATATATATATATATATACACATATATATATATTGGGTGGCCAAGGTGGTGCAGCGGTTAGCATTGCTGCCTCACAACAAGAGGTTCTCTGGTTCGATTCTTGGCTGGGGTGCCTTCTGTGTGGAGTCTGCATGTCCTCCCTGTGGTCGTGTGGGTTTTCTCCGGGTGCTCCGGTTTCCTCCCACATCCCAAAGACATGCAGTAGGTGGGTTGGACACTCTAAATTGGCCCTAGGTGTGTGCCTTTTGTGGAAGGTTGGGCGCCGGGCTGGCAATTCGACACCATAAAACTCCACTGCCAATCATGATCCGTTGAGGCAACCCCTGACCAGGAAAAGCCGAAAGAAGAAGAAGATATATATATATATATATATATATAGTTTTTTAACCATGTTTTAAACATATTTTGAAAATTTTTTAGATGCTACGTTGAACAGTTTTTTTTAAATGCCATGTTAAATAGTTTTGCATATGTGTGTGTGTGTGTGTGTGCATGTGTACATATATGCACTTATGCTTTTATGGTTGGCTTTGGCATATAATTATCAAATGTTGATTTTTAGAAGTGTTGGTGATCATTTATTGCTTTAACAGCACCTAGCAACCTGAAAATGCATTTTTATTTGATTGGATGTAATACTGAACTATTACTATAAGTAGTATGTGTTTTATTCTGACATTAGATCTGAAGAAGTTATATGCAAAAGCGCTCATCTGTGTTTTTATTATCTTTATTAAAGTTATGGCTTGGATTTACCTGCTGTGCACTACTGGTTGTGTGTTGAACTTTTATATAACAATAGAAAATAAGCAAACTGATTTAAGCAAATTACCCAATTAATCAGTAAAAAAGCTCAAGACTGAGCCCTGTTCCAACAGTCTTCAATCAGACAAGTTCTAACTGCACACTCCTGCCACTAGGGTGCAGGGGAACCTGCTCCAAAAATGATGGTCTGGATTAGTGCTCAAGTTATACAAACAAAGCTAGATTCAGCAGTCCTGAATCTAGTCTATGCCATAGCAAACAAGGCACACCAATTTCAGAAAGAAACAGTTCAAATAAGCAGGCAGAATAAGCCTTTAACCAGAAATTCACAGCTCAGAAAGGCAGAATCTAGCCTCTCCTCCCACAAGAGTACAGACCACAAACCTTCTTAATGAAAAATAAATGGCATGAAGCCCAAGTGCTTAAACTGAAAGGCTTAAATAACAGTTACAATGTAATCAGGCTACTAACAAGCAGTAATAAATGCAGCAGAATAAATACAATTGAGTACTTTTAAGAAGATGCAAAAGCAAAATAAACTGCATTTTTTTTTAGTAAAGTGCAAGGAGAGAGAAAGAAGGAGCAGAAAAATTCAAGGTCAAGAAACTAAGTGGGTTGGCCTTCTCAAATGTTCTCTCTGTATTACATAGAGTGAATACCAGACTGTGGGGGGGGTGTCCCACAACAAATTTACAGTAGGGGCGGGCAACTGCAAAGCCACCAACTATAACAACACTACAAGACTAGGGTGAAAAGGAGGGGAGACAAAAACAGTTTCAGGACAGATGAGAAACATAAAACAATGCCAGAAAATATATAAAATAATTCAGTCAGGCAAAATTAAGACAATGCAGAACTCTGAAAAGTTAAAATGCCAAGAAATATACTTATCAATCAACAATATATTTCCAGATTGTTTGAGAATCACACTCCAGCCAGAACACCAGGAGATTCCAACAGTGTATGCATGAATTTACAAACAGAAACTATTTTAAATCAGCAAATAAGAACTGAACATACAAGTTAAAGATAATACATTAGAAAAAATGATTTAACATTAAAGGCTATCTGCAATGCCTGATGTAAACATAAATATTGCTTAACACAGTTTTACCTAAATTACCTATTCATTTATAAAACTGCCTTCCTCTAAGCATGAAAAAAATTATAAAAATTTAACATAAAGAAGTTAGCCATAAATTGCCGAGAAACTGCAATGACTGGGTACTATTAATACAATAAAAGAAATCCAAAAATGAGACTAAAAAAAATGAAACAAAGCTGGGAAGAAAACTGAACAAAAAGAGGTTTCACTGACATCATTGATATACTTCTGACACAGACTATTTGAAATTAAAGTTTATAAAAGATGATTGAAAGTTTGCTTGACTTACTTTATGGTGGAGGTACAACACACCCAAAATGAAGAATGTTGCACCCACTTTACCTATGTTACAAACCAATTCCTGACTCAATGCACCTTGGTGTTAAGGAAGTATTTTATTTCACTGATCACAGCTAATGAAATGCCCCACTGGTTTGCTATCTGAAAAAGAAAGTTATGTACTTACTGTGATATGAGGTATTGCCAGACATGCCAGGAAAAGTAGGGCAGTAAATGTGTAACAAATTCCCTCATAGCTAGCTGGAATTTTGTAAACAATTATATGTCATTTGTGTGTCAAACTGATTAGTATAGGTGCTTGTGTTGAATATGTATTTGTAAAGCTACTTTTGTTAAAAATGTACCAACAGTGGGTCCTGCTGGACAGAAAAGAAATACACCTCCATGTTAGACTGTATTGTAACTGTTGAAATGAAATATTGTAGCAGAGGATACTGGAAGAGAGGAGGTTACTCTCAGTCCAGATAATTTTGAAGAATAGTCTAAAATTCAATTACCTGGTTTAGGTCATACAGATTGTATCTTACAGTTCTGATTGCATCCAGAAACAAAATGTCTGTGAAAACTAGGACTAGGAATCCTACTGTATTGTCCTTAGGGTTGAACTAATTGCTACCCCAGAAGGGTGGAAGTTTTGAAATGGTTTTCTACCTTCCAGATGTTATAACACATCTTAGCAAAGGCTTGTGTGTGTGTGTGTGTGTGTGTGTGTGTGTGTGTGTGTGTGTGTGTGTGTGTGTGTGTGTGTGTGTATTATGACACATATGTACTAAATTGTGTTTTTGTAAAGGGGGGTGAGTGGGACCAGTCAGATGACCAGATGTACATGATGACATACTGTAATCCAGCAGTGAAATGATGTTTTAATACTAGATGAGACAGAAGTCTCACAGTAGTCTGTTTTTGAAACCTGACAAAGAATGATCTCTCACCCACTCCATCTTGCCTTGCTTTAGTAAGTAACCAGGGGATAGTAATTCTTTAGATCAGTCAGGAAAATATAGTAAGATTACTTAAGTACTGTTTTTCTGTATCTGTGTGAATCTATCCATCTGTGTTATTTTTAATATTTCCTGTGATTGTTACTGTAAACAGATATTCAGTATTTTCATGTTATTTTATTATTTATTATTAATTATATTGAAACTTTTCATTGTAGCTAGTCTTTTAGAGAATATTTTAAACTTTGAGAGTACTTATATTTGTTTGGTGACACTATGGCCGCTCCTGAAAGCCTTGCTGCTTGGTCAACATTACCATTGGTATTAATATTAATTTCACTCCGTATAATTGTGTTCCCTTGAAAGAGCCTTAAAGTAGCTGTCTGGTGGCAGTGAATCTACCTTATAGTGTGGACAGAGGGGGCTATCGCTGTTAGATCTGTGCCAGCCTTTCCCAGGTGTGTGTGTGAAAATCAAATCCTGGAGTGTGTGTGTGTGTGTGTGTGTGTGTGTGTGTGTGTGTGTGTGTGTGTGTGTGTGTGTGTGTATGTGCTACTTGGAACAAGGACAAAAAGCACTGTTTTGTTTACAGAGAGAAAGGTGGAGGGTTATTTGGGGCCTGGAAAGGATGTCTATCCCAAGGTCTAGAGTGTGCTCCCTGTATGCTCTTAAGGGAACTTGTGATTGGTGCAGAGAGCTGCATCTGGAAATCCTGTGTGTATCTAACTTTGTTCCAAATGAATTCCCTTCACTGGTGTCTGTGGTGAGAGGACAGCCACAGTGCTGCAGCAGCTAGCATTGCCTCCTCATAGCAAAAGGCTCTCTGGTTCGATCCTCGGCTGGGGTGCCTTCTTATCAAGTACTCTAGGTTTAGTATATGTACTTTATCCACTTTCACTAGCCTGGGGAGCAGTCATGGCACTGCCAACTTTGCTTGAGATGTTGCCAGATGAGGTCTTTAAAGGAGGTTTTGGATGATGTGTTTTGTATGCTAGTGGGGAGATTTCCATTTTGTAGCCAATTTTGTAGCTAATGTAGCAGTTGGTGACTTCTAGTAGTAGTTTGCTTGATGATCTAAGAGGCCTTTTGGCTAAGTATTGTACTAGGGTTTTTGAGGGCAGGATACTTATTGGGGAGGTAATAGAATGACAGAGGCAGAGCTGATTGTATGTTAGGAGGTGGGGCAGTTGAAGTCAGTGGAACTGTCTCAAAGCAGTACAGTGATGAGTTCTATATGAGCAATTTGCAGCAAAGCGGGCAATTCTGTTATAGCAGGCATCCATTTTGCTTAGCTCAGTTTTGTTGAGATTAATCAGAAAGGGAGATGCACAGAGTAGGGTGGATAGAAGTCGGGAGCGAACAATGGCTGATCTTGTGTTGTTGGTAAGAAATGGTTTGATACGGTAGAGTGATCCCAGTTTGGCATGTACTTTTTTAATAGTTAAGTTGAGATGACTATCAAATTTTAGGTGGGAGTCCATGATTATTTCCAGTAGCTTAGCCTGTGCCACTGGAGTAATTGTAGTAGTATCTGTGGAATAGATACTGAATTGACTGTTATCAGTGTTTTTGTTAGAACTGGTTATAATCATAAGCTGAGTTTTCTTTGGATTGAGGATAAGGATAAAATTCCAAACAGAACTCAAATCCTGTAACTAGTCAAATCTAAAATACCTTCCCCTAGATGAGGCAGTAACATATTTTAATGCCACATTTCTTACCATACTTGATTCTCATGCTCCAAAACGGTCAATCAAAATTAAAACACAAACAGCACCTTGGCTAACAAAATACTCCAAATCTAAAATTACACTTAGAAACAAACCATGGGCCAAATGGCGTACTACCAAGTCACCCCTAGATCGTATTAAATTACAACAGCTAAGAAACGAGACTAAAAAAGCCATCACACTTGACAAAAAAAAAATATTACTGCCATCTACAACATAAACATCAAAACAACCCTCAAAAGTTTTGGGCGGGTATAAATGATCTTCTCCATCCAGGGAAATCCTCCACTCCTACCCCAGCAACATTATGTGATAAAAGCCCAGAAGAAGTAGCAAACACCTTTAATAGTTTATATATATATATATATATATATATATATATTAAACCTGTATATATTATCAATAATACACATCTCACCATTTTTAATCTTTTCATGATATATGTCTGCCAACCACTTGAGAGTTCGGATTGTAGTTTTTATAGTATTTTGATGTTTCATTTTATGTCACATTTTTTGGTACAAACTTTATGTACCAAATCTATTGTATTGTTGGATATTTATTAGCCACATGAAGATGATTTGAAACTAACATTTTTCAACATTTTTTGAAATTATATATTATTTTTGAAAACATATTACATTTTTTTGAAATTTATTATATATACTATCGTATGACTATTTTTATACTTTATGTATTCTTATTCTTATTTAGTATTTTTAGATATATGTAGTATGTCTCATGTGTATGTTAAGTGTTACGACATTTTAATTATATGCTGGAATGAGATGTGTATTATTGATAATATATACAGGTTTGTATATCAGCTAATATGTCTTTAAACATTTGAAAACCTTTTTGGCGGTTTTCCGTAGGCAATTATTTTATTATTCAATTTAGATGGGTATAAATTGATTTGAACTTGTGTAATGCATTGTTCTGAGGAAGACTGTGACATACAGTTGAAAGCGCTAAACCTGTACTATTATTTCGTGTGGATTCATTAAATCTATTTTTCGTATCCTGGTGTACGAGCAGTGTGGTCTATTGTACATCCATCTGGGCTGTGTTATCTAGTTGTCACAATTACTTACTTTGAGTAATAAGCATAAATCTGAGTAATAAGCATAAATCAACAGTACAAAAATATGACAGAAACCAGACCATTCTGCAAAATAAAGGACAGATGAAAAGCCACTGTAGTACTTATGCAGTGTGTCCTCCCCATCCAAGGTAGATACAACTACTCCTTGCCTTGCTTGGACACATCCAGAGTCACTACATGGGGGAGTGGGGTGCAACAAGCATGTCACAATTTGAAATCTCTCTGGCTGACTGTGATGGCCCTGACACATTTGTCATACCTCTCAACCTCAAGAGCAAGAAATCTGGACAAAGCCATACACAGAAGTGGGACAAAGGCACAACAATAAGGACAATTTTTAAATATTGCTCTAATAAACTTAGAAAGATAATAGAATAGGTCTTGCATTAGTATGAATTTTCTGAAGGGTATAAAATCTGAAACTCAAATGTCTGTCATTTTCTAACTTCAGTCTTTAGTGATTTGTCACTAATTTGCCAAAAAACACAATTTTATGAAAAATGGACCAAAAATGTGATGCAAAAATATAAAACAGACACACAATACAGCTTCTACCTGTCAAAGAAGGGACACTTTAATATTAGTACTGCTACCTTGAGCAGCTGACAAAATAAAAGAATCTACATGCATTTCAAGTAATCTATAACTTTGATTATTACAGTTATTTCTTAATTGTAAACCCTCCATGTTTTCTTCCAAAATTGCTATTTTGCGGAGGGATTATTAGGGGAAAGACCAACATTTTGAGCCAAAATTGGGGACAGTTGAGAGGTTGGCTATGCCTAATTCTATAAAGCAATTTATTTGCATGTACCTCTCAACCTGTTAATGCAGTAAATCTGAACAAGGCCAAATATATTGGGGCACATATAAACAGTACTAAAAATTGCTCTTGTATAAATTGAGGCAGTTGATAGAACGGCTCTTACTTTAACATGCATTTTATGAAGGTTATGAAGTCTGAAACTTATTATTTAGTGACTTCTGGCAAATCATTTAGGAATTAAAACTACAAATTTTATGAACAACAAACCAAAATAAGAAGCAAAAATCTATTCATTCTTTGAAAATCTGGACAGTTGGGAGGTATAGTTCAGCTGGGCCTGTCTGAGTTTGCTGCCCTTCCCCTGACAAAATAATGGTTGAACTGGAGCCTCTGCAGCCATTCCAATTAACCATTACTTGGCTATTTCACTCCATTTACCATAAACACTAATGTGCATACTGCTTTACTTCAATGATTGGACTTCATTTGAAAGTTTTATTTTGTATTTTACAGCACAAACATTAAGTCATCTGTTAAACAAAGCAATGCAGTCTCACAATGAAAACTTAGCATTAAAACTTCTCTGCCCTTGAAACTCACATTCATTGAAACAGCATTGAAACCCACATTCAAAGAAAATACATTTTGCCAGTGGCAGATAAAGATTAATTTTGGGCTGTTTTCGAATCATAGGCCCCTTGCATATGAAACATACATGTGCTCTTTGATACACCTTCCTCATTGTACTAAAATTATATTCCTTGTACAATACAGTACACTTGTTAGAGGGTGTTTTAAATTTGTTTTGAACATTTTTCCAGTAAGCAATGAAACAAAACATATGCACCCATAATGGCAAAACTGCCCAGTTGAGAACATTTATCATAAAAAAGTCTACTCAGACTTCCACAGTCCACCATTGTTAGTAAATATACACAATTCTACAGTCCACCATTATTAGTAAATATGCACAATTCCACAGTCCACCATTATTAGTAAATATGCACAATTCTACAGTCCACCATTATCAGTAAATATGCACAATTCTACAGTGCACCTTTATCAGTAAATATGCACAATTCTACAGTCCATATTCAGTGAATTCAGTTCTTGCCATAGCTGTCAACCTTAGCACAAAAACCTGGATGAAGCCAATAATGGGGAATACAGTCCCAAAAATAGGGACAAATTTAAAATATTCATCTTATAAACTTAGAAAATTGCTAGAAAAAAGGTTGTGCTACTATGTATTCTGAAGAACATGAAGTTTGAAATTCAAATGCGGTCAATTTTACTGGACAGAACAAAACAATTTTCAGCAGAGGCAGGGATTAATACTGCAGACACGTCTTTGTAAAATGGCAGGGCACCAGAGCAAATCCACACAAACACAGGGAGGAGATGCAGACTCCACACAGAAGCCACCCCAACCAAGAATCAAACCAGAAAACCTATAGCTGTGAGGCAACAATACTACCACTGCACCATCAAATCTGCAAGGAATTAAACATTCAGAAACCTGAAGTCTGAAATTCAAATGCCGGTCAATTTTACTGCGGACAGAACAAAAACAATTTTCAGCAGAGACGAGGATTAATACTGCAGACACGTCTTTGTAAAATGGCAGGGCACCAGAGCAAATCCACACAAACACAGGAGGAGATGCAGACTCCACAGAGAAGCCACCCCAACCAAGAATCAAACCAGAAAACCTATAGCTGTGAGGCAACAATACTACCACTGCACCATCAAATCTGCAAGGAATTAAACATTCAGAAACCTGAAGTCTGAAATTCAAATGCCGGTCAATTTTACTGCGGACAGAACAAAACAATTTTCAGCAGAGGCGAGGGATTAATACTGCAGAAACGTCTTTGTAAAATGGCAGGGCACCAGAGCAAATCCACACAAACACAGGGAGGAGATGCAGACTCCACACAGAAGCCACCCCAACCAAGAATCAAACCAGAAAACCTATAGCTGTGAGGCAACAATACTACCACTGCACCATCAAATCTGCAAGGAATTAAACATTCAGAAACCTGAAGTCTGAAATTCAAATGCCTGTCAATTTTATTTAACATTTGTTAATCAGGACAGTCTGACTTGGAACAATTTTCAGCAGAGGCCCAGGAAGAAATAATGCAGACATGTCTTTGTAACATGGGAGGACACAAAAGCAAACCCACACAAACACAGGGAGAAGATACGGACCCCACAAAGAAGGAACCCCAGCCAAGAATCAAACCTGAGAACCTGCAGCTGTGAGGCAACAATGCTACTACTACACCATCAAATATCAAGCATTGCAACATTTACAAACCACAGATATTATGAGGAACAGCTCAGATAAAATATGAGGCAAAAATCTGCAATTTTTTTACAAATGGTGGTGGGTAGGGAACTCAAGTCTTTAACACCTGCATACAGGGTACAGGGTTCAAGCCTGAGGTATTCCCTACCACACCACCATGAGCACCTGGGGCATTTTCACACACACACACACACACAGACACACAGACACACACACTAATTTTTTTTTGTTTTCTTTTTTAATTTGAGGGGGCTGCAGTCCGGCAGCCCGATGCCACGAGCCGCCCCTGCCTCTCCTACATCTTTTACTATACAATCTAACAATGGCACTATCATCTCCCCAGACTCCTATACAAAACTCTTAGCAGTTACCATTGACAATAAACTTGGATTCGACATGCATATTAACCAAACCATTAAATCCGTTAACAAGAAACTTGGGTCACTGTACAGGATAAAATCCTTCCTAACGCCAATGGCCAAAGCGGCCATTGCTCGCTCACATCTTCTCTCTATCCTACTATACGCTTTTCCCATGCTTACTAACCTTAACAAATCGGTCCCTAACAAACTCTCATGTTGTTATAATCATATTCCCAGATTTGCAACTGGCATGCCCTATAGAACACACCACTGCCTTAACCTAAAAAAACCTTGGTTGGATAGAAGCACCAAACCTTCTCCAGCTGAACCTACTCACAGAAGCATTTAAAATTCATAAACAACCCAACAACACCCCTGCACTGAAAAATATAATAATTCCTTACACCAATCTAGACTGTCTTCGCTCATCAAACAGGCTACTTGTCCTAACAATCAAATCCTATAACTCAGGGGATGATAATCTGTTTGCCAACGCCATTGGAAAAATATGGAACTCCCTCCCCTCCAACCTTACTCTTACTACCTCCTTAGTCCAATTCAAGAAGAGTCTAAAACTCCATTTTAAGTCACATTGGCTTTACCAATGCTCTAACCCAGATTAGCTCCTTTTCGTTAAACCAAGGTCATACTTTTCCTCTGGATTATCCAAGTTCAAAAACTTTAACCTTTTATTCTCAAATAATCTAACTCTATATTTCCTTGACTTATTTCTGACCATAAATAGAAGCCCTTAAATCTTTTCTAAATGGACAACTTAAGGAAGGGACCTGTAACCCCAAACAAGAACAATGAATAGAAACTAAACTCAAAATCTAAAATTGTCTTAATTTTAAGCTAGCATGTTTGAAAAATCTGTATGAGAACTTTCGTATTTTGTGGTTGCTATAGCTAGGATGTTTTGTAGCAGTATGTAAATTGATTTTTTCCTCTCATATGCTTTACTATATGTAACAATCTGTAAATGTGTCTATGTTGGAGTTTTTCTCCCCAGGCCTCCACTGAAAATGGACATATATCCAGTCGGACCATCCCGGTCAACAAATGTAAAACAAAATAAAATAAATAAGATAAAAATACGTTGGGCTTTGGTAAGGTAGTTTTCAATGTCAGAGAATGCTAGTTGAGTTGTTTGCAGGAGGGTGAGAATGTTTTGTGCAGCACAGATTAAAGTAGTATCATCTGCATACTGAATGATGCATGCTGTATGGAGGTCATTTGTGATGACTGTGAATAGTAGTGGTCCTAAGATGGAACCCCATGGGACTCCTATATTTATGGCAGCTGAGGAAAGAGAATGTTCCCATTTCACAGCTTGGTACCTGTCAGTTAAGTAGCTTTTGGACCAGGTAAGAGTGGAATTTGATAGGTGATATTGGTTTAGTTTATTTAGCAGGATTTGGTGCAAAACTGTGTCAAACGCTTTGGACATATCCAAAAAAAAGAGCTGACACCTGCAGGCCTTCATTTTTGAGATGGTTTACTGTGTTTGTGAAGCAGCGGAGAGCTGTAGTGGTACTATGGGCAGGTCTGAAACCATGTTGAGTCAGTGACTGGATGTTGCTGTCTAGGAGATATTTTAGCACCTGGGTATGGATGCATTTTTCTAGGATTTTGGTCAGGGGGGACAGTATAGCAATGGGTCTGTAGTCATTAAGTTCAGTGGGGATCCCAACTTTAGGATATTTTCCAGAGTTTGGGCACATAGTTTTCAACAACTGATCTGTTTATGAGAGTGGAGATTGGGATAGCAACAGCATCTGCTAAGAGTTTCAAGAAATAGCTGGGGAAGCAGTCGCCTGCTGTTGATGAGGCTTTTAGTTTGGAGCGCATGCATTTCATTGACGTGGTGGAAACTGTTTTGAGGGTAAAGCTTGCATTAGTGTTATTTGTGTTGGGGGATATAGTGAGGTTGGAACTGTCCTGTGATACTAAGGATAGAATTAAGTTTACATAGTGGGAGCTGAATTGTGTTTCAATGGGAACTTTAGTGTCAGGGGTGGTTGGTTTGGGGGTAGCCTTTTGGGTGGGTTTTAGTAGCTGGTTTACATTTTTCCAAAATTTTGGGAGGGTTGTGTTGGTATTTAGTTTGTAATGTCGTGTAGCAGGATTTTTTTGTCCAGCCTAATGCATTTGTTGCATGGTTGTGTAGTCCTTGGTACTTAGGCTTGTTGTTTCTTTGGTTTTTTGATAGTAAAGCCAGGCAGTGTCTCTGGACTTGAGGATTTGTTTGGTTTCTTTACTGAGCCAGAGGTTTGTAGAGGTTCTAACCTTAATTTTGCGCAATGGAGCGACAGTGTCTAGGTGTTGTAGAAATTTTTTTTGAAATATGCTACAGCCTGGTCAAGTGGGAGGGTTTTTAGGGGAGTCCAGTCACAGTTACAGAGTAGAGTATCGAGGACCTCAGGAGATAAATTGTTTGTGTTTCTAGTGGATTTATAGTTAGTGGTTTTGCATATGCTTGTTCTACTACATATAAGGTATATTATATTGTGGTCACTTAAGGTGTCTGTGAGACTGCCTGTGTGGGGGTACAATGTGGGGTTGTTAGTTAGGACCCAGTCAAGGAGGGATTCCCTTTCAGATTTGTTATTACATCTAGTTGGAATTTGGACTAGCTGCTGGTAGCTATGGAGATTTATTAGATTACTTGGTGGTTCTGATGTACAGGTGAACCAATCTAGGTTGAAATCTCCCAGAATAAGGGTTTCTTGTGAGTATTGTGGAAGAACACCAGGATAAGAAGTCTTCAAGGCTAGCAGGTGTATTACCAGGTGGAATATAGATCACAATTGTGGTGATGACCTTTTTAGGGTGAAGTTGAAGTTGTGAGATAAGTATGTCCCAGTTATTGGGAGAGGGGTAGGAGTTTGATATTTGGTGTAAAGTTAAATTGGACTTGTACAGTAAGGCAGTTCCACCCCCTTTATGAAGTGGTCTGTCTTGTCTAATGATATTGTAGCCGGTAGGGAGAACTTCTGAGTTAGCTATGTTTTTATTTAGTTCTCTGGAAAGACCATGCAACCTAGACTAACTGCAGTAGGAAATGGAGGAGGTTGGATTTCTAGGGAAGATGAATCAAGTCCTACACATCTTTCATTACAATAAGTACACAAGTATCATATATAATAGGACTGACCCATATTCCTCTACTGCTAAGATGGAGTTCCTAGCTTATCAAACTGGGGAAGACTATCATAACTTTAACTGCAGATCAGCTGATTTGATAAAAACCTACAAAGGTTTAGACAGACATCTCCTGACCACCACTTACTACTATGACAGGAATGGACTTCAGAGGCCATGTCCCTGAAAGTGAAATCAGATCCATTTAAAAAAATCCATGTCTGTAGAACTGTCATTGTATCACCTAATGAAACATTATCTCAGGACACACAGATGAAAGCTATTTTAAAATAGTATGTTGTTGTTGTTGTTGTGTCTTTCAGCTTAACGGTTAGGGGGTGCCACAGTGGAACTCAAGTCTGCTAATGTTTGGTAGTGGATTTTTACGTGCCAAGTTACCAGCCCTGATGCACAACCTTCAACGAAGGCACACCCATTCACGCATGCCTCCACACAGAAGACACTCTAGCTGAGAATTGAACGGGACAACATCTTGCTGTGAGGCAACAATGCTACCGCAGCACCAAAATAGTATAATTCTACAAATTAGCTACATGAGCAAAAAACAAGCAAGAAATACTACTCCAGTCAAAAATTATGTAGACTGAAGTATGGCTATTGTCAATCTTCTTCTTCTTTTGGCTTTACCCAGTTAGGGGTCGCCACAGCGGATCACCTGTCTGCTCATGATTGACAGTGGAGTTTTACGGTGTTGAGTTGCCTGCCCGGTACCCAACCTTCCACAGAAGGCACACACATGCACGCACTCATGCCTTGGGCCAATTTAGAGTGTCCAATCCACCTACAGCATGTCTATTGTCAATAAGGAATATTTTCAGTGTTACAAGTTCCCCTTAAACAAGCAGTAAGTGCAATCTAGATAAGATAAAGAAGAAATAAGCTTTAGGTAATATTGCAAATCTGCAAATGTAACAGGGGCACACCAAGACCAAGAAGTCAATGTTCAAATGTGAAGGTGATTAAGATTGACAGTTAAATAGATTCAAAGTAACAGTGTCAAACTCATCAGGCTGACAAAGACAGCATCAGTCTGAGGACTAATAGCTCAACCTTCTCTCAGGAGATGGCAAGAAGAGGCAATAAGTTTTCTCAATGTTTGAGGTCAGTACCTTAAAGTCTTTGTTAATGAACAACATTGTAAACCAAGTTATCATTCCTTGTGACTGACAAGGATGAACACATTGACAAAAATAGATTATTGGCTTGAAGTCATAGAGGTCCAAAAAGCTACCTCAAAAATATGGAATAGATAAGAAATACTAAACATATGGTCTGATTTAAGAATGCACTATCAAACCTCTTTTTGTTTGCTTCATTGATACAAAGAAGAAAAAACATCCATGCAGCATACCATGGTGACCATGAACTTAGCAAGTTAAAATGGTCTACTGAAGACAGGTATACCCATGCAAACCTATACCTCAGTAAGACATGGTTACTGGACTGTACCAAACACAGTACACGAAGGTCTCAGTTTCGCCAAGCTAGCCGTGATAGACGTAGCTGTGATAGGATAATTCCCAAGTCAACTAAAACAATGAGAATGAAAAGACCTCCCAATGTAGAATAAAGTACCTGGTGAAATGCAAGGGAACATCTGACTAGAAAAGATTAAGGATAGATAGGAGTCATGGAGATCAGACTACCTTTAGATTTCAGTGAAGTCTAAAAATCCAAAGGAATAAACTATCCTCACATAGGAACAGCTGAAAAAATAGCCCACAAAGAGACAATGGACTGTCAAGAAAAAAGTAACAAAAAAAGCATAAAAGATAAGGAGAACTAGAAGACATGGATATGATAACTCTAGAAGCTGTCCTAAAGCTGATGACTTAGAATTCAGAAATGGAAAGACAGCAAGGACTGTAAATGGAAGAATGAAGCCAATGCTACTATGAATTTAACTGTTTTGGAGGGAGATAAACTAAAACAGATAGACCTTCCAAGAAAGTCCATACATAAAAAAATGTCCAAGCAGTTCTAGGTTAGGTAGATTATGTTTATTGAGGATTAATACCACCAACTAGGAGAGGAATGTAAGGATAAAGTGAAAATACTGCATGGAATGCATATTAACCAAATTGTAAAGTCAAAGCTGAATGGGTGTTATGCCCCTATAAGCATGCTGGAAAGATGCCATGGTACTGCTCATAAGTTTCAATGAATGTTGTTATTCTTCTTTTGGCTTTAGGGGTCGCCACAGTGGAACTCCAGTCCGCTAATGACTGGCAGTAGATTTTTATGGTGCCAAGGTGCCAGCTCAATGCCCCACACCCTACACATGTCTTTCGAATGACACTCGACCACGGGGAGGACATGCAGACTCCACACAGAAGGAGCTCCAGCCGAGAATCGAATGGGAAAACCTCTTGCTGTAAGCCGACAATGCTACTGCTGCACCACCGTGGCTATAAGTTTCAATGAATAATAATAATAATAATAATAAAACAATTATTTTCTATTCTGCATTAATCTACATCCCTATGCCAACAGTCAGATGGAAAATGGATGTGCTACCAAGTCCTGCTAAAGTTAACGTCAAGTTGAATGGGCTTTCCAGATATAGCTGCTATCTGCACTGGTTATGATTATGCAGAACCAGGAATAAGAAAGCTCAAGCCAAACCTGAGAATTTCCAAAGACATTACTTAAGGATGAATGTGGCAAAAGGATAAGTTTGTGTCTGAATTTGTAGCAGGATATGGGAAACAAATGCTTCTAAATGATATTTAGAAAAAGAGCTCCATGAGGACTAAAGTAACCTGAACATAAGCTCAATCCTTCAACCTCATCTTGGAGGAACTAAAGTTCTAATTCTAGGTTACTGAGCAATGACAAACCATATGAAACATGAATGTTACTAAGTCTTCAAGAAGCGAAAGCAGATACATTTAAAGCAAGAGAAATCAGATACACAGCATTTAGTTCCTATGTCTTTGTTGGAGGGAAGCCTCCTAGCTTAATTTTGTTTCTTAGAACTAGCCAGTTTTATAGTTTCAGCACTCAAATCTGTTTCTTTGAACTCAGCACTTGTTCAGAACTCATTGTAAGCACTAAATAAGTTGAAAATTACTACAGCACTCAACTTTCCTCACTTCTCTAGAGGAAAGCAATTTTTAGCAATTAATAAATAAGCACTTATCCAGGCATGTCTAAGGGTCAGCTCCCGGTGATTTCTCCTGTCTACCTGATGAATCTGGGCATCTTGGGGCAATGCAGCAATTGCCTCATGTACACAGACAATCCTGTCCTCCTACCACCCAACACTACAACCTGTGAGAGAAGCACTTATATAGCCAAACTGGAAGCAAAGTTCTCTTCACCCAAGACTGGACTAGACAGTCAAGAGGAGAAGGTAAACACTTGCACCACACCACACTCATCACATAGTCCCTGAAAACCTACACCACCAAAACACACACACAGAAACACAAAACACACACCTACATTCATGGAGGCTTTCAATAAAAACCTGCCCAAGCATCAGGGACCTTCAAAGCAGAAACGCAAGCAAACTCCACCCCCAATACAACCCAAATGACACACAGCTCACAAACTCAGTTTGCCACTCAACCACAGCCCATAAGGCATAACAATGTACTCAACACTCTAATCATAGGTGACTCTATAGTCAAGCACACTGATGTTCCACTCACCAGGCTAAACAAGGGGAAAGTTACTGTCAGCTGCCTGTCAGGTGCCAGGATCTGCCACATAACGTACACACTCAGGTCACTCCACAATAAGTACAAATATGACACTGTCATTGTCCATGTTGGTGTGAATGACCTGAGACATACCTCCCTGGACTACATGAAAAGAGATATGGAGGAGCTCTCCGATCTTGTAGCCCAGGCAGGTATGACTCTAGCCCTGAGTAGCATCCTGCCATCACCCAGGATGATACCACAGTACAAGGACAAAATGATTGACTTCAACAATTGGCTAAGCTTCTGGTGTCATTCTAAGGGGATCCAGTATTTGTCTGCCTGGGACAACATGATCAACAGACCACGATGCTTTGCCAGAGATGGCCTGCACCTGTCGCCCTTGGGATTTCGGATAGTGGCTAAGGCTCTTGCCACCCCTATAGTGCCTTTGTTAGGCAAGGTTCACGTGACAAATTCACCACCGTAACAAGTACAAGCAAGCAAAATCTGAGGGTAATGCTACTCAATGCTAGAAGTCTAAACCTCAAAATGCACTCACTCAAGGCACTCTTTAAAATGGAGAACATCGACATCTGTGCAGTGACAGAGACCTGGTTCAAAGCTCCAGAGAGCACCCCTGCATTACCAGGCTATAATTCATACCACACCTTTCGGCCACCTAACCCAGAATGAAGCACTAAAGGTGGAGGCGTGTCCATATTCATTAAGGACATCCACACCTCCAGGCTAGTTGCACAGCATAATGCATCCAAGATTATCCAAGTGCAACTAACTCTGGGCAAGACCGCAATCCAAATTGTAGCTTGCTACAGACTCCCCAACATGCCCCAGGATTCCCACTCCTCATTTCTTGATACACTGGAAAGTATTAGGGTACAACCCAACACCCTAATAATGGGCAATTTCAACTACTCCACCATAAACCGGGAAAACTACTCATGTACCAACTCTTTTGCTCAACGTTTTCTGGAATTCATAAATTCCAACGCCTTGGATCAACTTATTCACACCCCCACCAAGGGCAGCAATATCCTAGAACTGGTCATTACCAACATGGGCAACCGGTGTTCCACACCAAAGGTCAATTCCTCATTGGTCCGATCCAACCACAAGCTAATCACCCTAGACATCCACATCCCGCCCCCACCCCCAATTAGGGAAACCACCGTAAAAGACTTCTTCAAAGCTAACTTCACACTTCTTAAGACAGAAGTGGAAAACTTCATGACACCCATGCAGATGGACAATAGAGGTACGACTGCTGAATTCTACACAAATGCACTTTATAAGCACTTTCACGAGTGCATGGATCATGCTATCCCTAATAGAACCAAGATGCTGTCCTCCAAAAAAAGGAAGCCAATCTGGTGGTCCTCTGCCATAAACAAACTGTACAACAGAAGAAAGAAACTGTTGCAAAAAAGAGTAAAATCCCATGACTGGAGGAACTCCCTGGTCAACCTCAGTAAGAAGCAGAGATCCCTCATAAAATCCTCCAAAGCTAGTTACGAAAACAAAATTGCCACTGACTCTAAAGACAACCACAAAGCATTCTACAGCTATGTCAAGAATCTCAATTGCAACACTCAGATCTGCTCTGAGTTACAGCACAATGGCACTAAATATACAGAAGCAACTGATATTCCCAACATCCTGACAGATAGGTTCAGTGCTAACTTTACCCCCCTCTCACCCCCTAGAGGGCCCATTTCTATACCAGAAGAATGCAAAGTTCCTGTAATCACAGCTGCACAGGTAAAAAACACACTCTTCAAAGCCAAGAACACAGCATCCATGGGACCTGACAATATCCCGGCTGCGTTTTACACAAACTACAGAATGAACTAGCACCCTACCTAAGTACCATGTTCAATCACAGCCTCACTTCAGGCTTTGTGCCCACTGAATGGTGCACTATGATGGTTATCCCACTCCACAAAGGGGGAGCCACGTCGTACCCCAGGAACTACCAGCCCATTAGCCTGATGAGCCTGGTCTGCAAGGCCATGGAACGTATCATCATGGAATTCATAAACAAAGACATTGGTAATCTCTAAACTCTGGACCCTACCCAGTTTGGATTTGTAAAAGGCAGATCATGTCTCCTAAACCTGATTGACTTATTTGAAGCAGTCACCAAAGCCATAGATGAGGGTAAAGTGGTTCCAACAGCTTATCTAGATCTCGCCAAGGCTTTTGACACCACCCCTCACTCTGGAATCATAGATAAGCTCACTAAACTAGGTATAAATCCCTATGTCACAAGATGGGTTGCCAACTGGCTCATGGACAGAACCCACACTGTGAAAGTAGCGGACTCCAAATCCAACTTCAGACCAGTGACAAGTGGAGTACCACAGGGTTCAGTCCTGGGTCCTCTCCTGTTTGGTATCTACTTCTCTGAAGTACAGGCTAACACAGAAGGTCTTTGGCTAACAAAGTTTGCAGATGACTACAAACTAGGAGCCATAATCGAAACTCCTAACGATGTGGACATACTACTAAAGGGCCTCACTGAGACAGATACCTGGTGTCAAAGCCATGGCCTGAAGCTCAATGCCAAAAAGTGTATTGTCATCCCCTTTGGTAAAAACTCTGTACACATGAACTACCACATAGCTGGTAATCTACTTATCACCAAAAATGTGATGAGACCTCGGGACACAAGTGGACAGTAGTCTCTCCTTTGATAATCACATTGCCACAGTGGTCAGGAAATCCTTCTATGTGGATCACCTCATCACAAAAGGTTTCTCATCCAGAAAAAAAGAGGTCATTGTTCCCCTCTACTCATCACTCATTAGACCCATTATAAAGTACAACTCCCCTTTTGGTATGTACCTCATAAGACATCTACAACAACTGGAAAGGCCACAGAAATACCTCACAAAGTGGATTACTGGCCTCAAACAGATGCCCTATGCAGACCGTCTCAAAAAACTCCAGCTTTACTTCGTCACATATCACCTACTCAGAGGCGATCTCTGCCTAAAATACAAAGCTATGTCAAACCCAGAGCTTTTGGACATGCTCCACTTAAAGAAATGCCAATCCCTCTGAGCTACATGCTCTAGGGACCTAAACCTTGTCACCACAATAAACAGAACATGCTGGAGGGATAGATTCCTGTCAGAGACTTCCCATACTCTGTAAGAGACTACCTATCTATGTCAAACAGAGCTCCTCATTAGCACTCGTCAAGAAAAATCTTGATGATTGGATGGGAAATAGGAAAGTCACCTCAGGGGTCACTTCTGTGGCTCTGCTCAACAGGGGCACATGAAAATAATTTTCTTGGGTGGCGAAAGCCAGGGTACATTTTTGGCTAGGCTTATATAGGCTCTAGGGCCAATAGCCTAGTACCTACCTATGAACCTATGTGGTTATCATATAAGGACCACAGCCATATTTCTCTAAATATGCAGAACAGACCTCTGCAGGTCTTAAAACTGATAGAAGTGTTACAGAAAACTGCCATGACATGACTTCCCAAATGTGATCTGTTAGGCAGAGCTGTTTGGTCTATAAATATGCATATGAATAGAAAAATAATTGTTCCACATGGGCTTCTAAAAAAGGTAACTGCGGTACCCGATTATCCCATTTGTTCCTGTAAAGTGCTAGGACTCAGGAATAGATGAAGCCATGAGCTGACTGACTGCTGCCTCAGAATAAATGTGCTAAACTGATATCCATGTGGCAACTTACACTAATAAAACAGACTAGCACAGCTAAAAAAAGTATCTAGAGAAGATGTGCAGTGTTACTCATGCATCAGTTAGTTGAAAACATCAATGGCCATATTCTGGCATACTTTTACAATGACCAACTCTTACTAAGTGACCAAACAATCTTGAGCATGTCTATAGGCTTAGGTAAACAGACATGCAGGAGATGAAAAACAGGTTTAGGTGGAGAACACAATTCTAAAACCTGTCAGCACCCCTTTAAGTTGAAAGATGTAAGGCATACATTACAAGATACCTGTTTTATTGACCAAAATTAATAGATAACCAAATCAATACATAAATCCTACCTACCATCCATCCAGAAGAGGAAGGAGGGTGGGAGCTATTGGATGAAATATAAATATTCATAAGTTGATATATAAATAAATATCTCCATCCATTCAGAGGAGGGAGGAGGGTGGGAGTTACTGGATAACTGGAAAAAAAAACAAGGAGAAAGGATCCACTGGAACTTGTCTAAATCTACTACAGATGACAACAGGGAGAATCGATAGAAGGTGTGATATAAGATGACCTATGCCAAAGAGTACACCTACATTAAAAAACTGATATAAACAGACACATAGATCCAACTGACTTGCAATCTGAAAAGGAAAAGTGTGGGAGATCTACCTGAACTGGTACAAATTCTATGAGTAAATTCACATTCAAGCATTTATAAATAAATACGTTAAAGCTACAGAGTGACCCAATTAGATGAAAAGTTATATGATATAAAATTGATAACCCAATACCCCTGATGACATACTAGAAACAACCATGAAAGTATTTATATGAGCTTGTTCTATCTCAAAATACTAGTCATGAAGAAAACTAAATAATTTAATTTAATTTCAAAGTCCATTTTCTAGTCTGGTAAACAGGGAATTATGATAAGTATTTAACTCTACACAAACATTGCATGGGAAAACATCTCTACCATTTCATAGGTATAACCAAATTCTTGGTCAGCACAGATATGTCCAGTGGTGAATAGATACAAGCTCTAAATGCTCTTCAAACCAATCTATGTAAAAATGGAAGCACTAATAAAGTAAACTCAAAGAAAAAGCATCAGGATCAAGAGTTCAACTCTGAACAGAAACATTTCAGCAAGCTAGAGGGTGTGATTATGGATGTGGACATGATCACTCACAATGAAAACTATCTCCAAAGGGTCACACTTGATGTTAATAAGCCCTCATCAGTGTTAATGACATGAAAGTTAATGGCTGTTGCTGGGCATGCAGCTGTACCAATGTTATTGGTAGCAAACCAGAAGAGTAGAGTTCTCTGCTAAACTTGTATCACAACTGGCCACTATGAACATAAAACATGAGAGTCAAGGTCAGTGCAAAGAAAAGCACAGAAAACAGACTGAGAACAACTTCACTCTTGTGCCCAGCCAGAAACTGATCCTTCCTAAGGCCTGATATTTGGTCAGAGACTAGGGCTGATATTGACATGGAGTTCAACCCTGACTTTTAAAATCAGGGCTGAAAATAAAGGTGAGCTGAAAAGCAAACCTAACTCAGATCCAAACCAGTAACTGGACCTTTCTGAAGTGGACTCTGAGCCCTATCAACATCAAGGTGCAGATTTAACCAAAAGGAAAACAACTTCAAGAAAACAAATAAAGAGGGTCAAGAAAAGGGAGTTGCCATAAACAGGATACAATTATAGCCACAACTGACAGCAAAGCTGATGAGAGGGCCAAACTGAGAAGAACTGGCTCAAATGACAAACAAAACATTTAAGGTAATATTAAGATTAATAATTAAAAATAATAAAAATACACACACAAACACACACGCACACATACACGCCCATATGCATAGTTGCAGTTATTGAGAACAAACACTCAGAAGACCAAATGTCCATTTTCATACGTTTTGCTGTCTATTGGTCCTCAGTGTGTGAGATCACAGTACAGCAGAGGCTGGGAATTTAATCCTTCCCCACTGATGTGTGATCTTGGAGTTGGTATATATATTACTAGCAGGGGGTGTAGGGGTGCAATGGGGTTAACTCCTACATAAAATAGTGTTTTTTTTTTTTCATTATTTTGTGATTCAGTCTTACAAGAGCAACCTTTTTCATTCATTCTTTTGAGCCTTACACAGTTGGTTAGGTAACTGTGTGTCTGTGTGTGTGTGTGTGTGTGTGTGTGTGTGTGTGTGTGTGTGTGTGTGTGTGTGTGTGTGTGTGTGTGTGTGTGTGCGTGTGTGTGTGTGTGTGTGTGTGTGGAATGACAAGAAAGAGCGAGAGAGAGAATTCAAGCACAATGCTGTTATAGGAAAGCATTTCTTGTTATTAGAAAATCCAGTGTACAAAGGCTGACTAAATGAAATGTTAGTTGTCACAGCATAATACTAAAACACAGAAGAAAATGGTGATGACCTTCACAACAAATAAAATACATTTAATGTCCAAAAATGAAAGAAGCACCAAAAATTATACTAATGATGTCCATTCTCAGCTACCCTGAATTAGTAATGAAGTCCATTCTCAGCTATCCTGACTTAGTAATGATGTCCATTCTCAGCTATCCTGAGTTAGTAATGATGTCCATTCCCAGCTATCCTGAGTAAGTAATGATGTCCATTCTCAGCTATCCTGAGTTAGTAATGATGTCCATTCTCAGCTATCCTGAGTTAGTAATGATGTCCATTCTCAGCTATCCTGACTTAGTAATGATGTCCATTCTCAGCTATCCTGAGTTAGTAATGATGTCCATTCTCAGCTATCCTGAGTTAGTAATGATGTCCATTCTCAGCTATCCTGAGTTAGTAATGATGTCCATTCTCAGCTATCCTGACTTAGTAATGATGTCCATTCTCAGCTATCCTGAGTTAGTAATGATGTCCATTCTCAGCTATCCTGACTTAGTAATGATGTCCATTCTCAGCTATCCTGAGTTAGTAATGATGTCCATTCTCAGCTATCCTGAGTTAGTAATGATGTCCATTCTCAGCTATCCTGAGTTAGTAATGATGTCCATTCTCAGCTATCCTGACTTAGTAATGATGTCCATTCTCAGCTATCCTGAGTTAGTAATGATGTCCATTCTCAGCTATCCTGACTTAGTAATGATGTCCATTCTCAGCTATACTGAGTTAGTAATGATGTCCATTCTCAGCTATCCTGAGTTAGTAATGATGTCCATTCTCAGCTATCCTGAGTTAGTAATGATGTCCATTCTCAGCTATCCTGACTTAGTAATGATGTCCATTCTCAGCTATCCTGAGTTAGTAATGATGTCCATTCTCAGCTATCCTGAGTTAGTAATGATGTCCATTCTCAGCTATCCTGAGTTAGTAATGATGTCCATTCTCAGCTATCCTGAGTTAGTAATGATGTCCATTCTCAGCTATCCTGAGTTAGTAATGATGTCCATTCTCAGCTATCCTGAGTTAGTAATGATGTCCATTCTCAGCTATCCTGAGTTAGTAATGATGTCCATTCTCAGCTATCCTGACTTAGTAATGATGTCCATTCCCAGCTATCCTGAGTTAGTAATGATGTCCATTCTCAGCTATCCTGAGTTAGTAATGATGTCCATTCTCAGCTATCCTGAGTTAGTAATGATGTCCATTCTCAGCTATCCTGACTTAGTAATGATGTCCATTCTCAGCTATCCTGAGTTAGTAATGATGTCCATTCTCAGCTATCCTGAGTTAGTAATGATGTCCATTCTCAGCTATCCTGAGTTAGTAATGATGTCCATTCTCAGCTATCCTGAGTTAGTAATGATGTCCATTCTCAGCTATCCTGACTTAGTAATGATGTCCATTCTCAGATATACTGAGTTAGTAATGATGTCCATTCTCAGCTATCCTGACTTAGTAATGATGTCCATTCTCAGCTATCCTGAGTTAGTAATGATGTCCATTCTCAGCTATCCTGAGTTAGTAATGATGTCCATTCTCAGCTATCCTGACTTAGTAATGGTGTCCATTCTCAGATATACTGAGTTAGTAATGATGTCCATTCTCAGCTATCCTGAGTTAGTAATGATGTCCATTCTCAGCTATCCTGAGTTAGTAATGATGTCCATTCTCAGCTATCCTGAGTTAGTAATGATGTCCATTCTCAGCTATCCTGACTTAGTAATGATGTCCATTCTCAGCTATCCTGAGTTAGTAATGATGTCCATTCTCAGCTATCCTGAGTTAGTAATGATGTCCATTCTCAGCTATCCTGAGTTAGTAATGATGTCCATTCTCAGCTATCCTGAGTTAGTAATGATGTCCATTCTCAGCTATCCTGACTTAGTAATGATGTCCATTCTCAGATATACTGAGTTAGTAATGATGTCCATTCTCAGCTATCCTGACTTAGTAATGATGTCCATTCTCAGCTATCCTGAGTTAGTAATGATGTCCATTCTCAGCTATCCTGAGTTAGTAATGATGTCCATTCTCAGCTATCCTGAGTTAGTAATGATGTCCATTCTCAGCTATCCTGAGTTAGTAATGATGTCCATTCTCAGCTATCCTGAGTTAGTAATGATGTCCATTCTCAGCTATCCTGAGTTAGTAATGATGTCCATTCTCAGCTATCCTGAGTTAGTAATGATGTCCATTCTCAGCTATCCTGAGTTAGTAATGATGTCCATTCTCAGCTATCCTGATATAGTAATGATGTCTATTCTCAGCTATCCTGAGTTAGTAATAATGTCCATTCCCAGATATCCTGAGTTAGTAATGATGTCCATTCTCAGCTATCCTGACTTAGTAATGATGTCCATTCTCAGCTATCCTGAGTTAGTAATGATGTCCATTCTCAGCTATCCTGAGTTAGTAATGATGTCCATTCTCAGCTATCCTGACTTAGTAATGATGTCCATTCTCAGCTATCCTGAGTTAGTAATGATGTCCATTCTCAGCTATCCTGAGTTAGTAATGATGTCCAGTCTCAGATATCCTGAGTTAGTAATAATGTCCATTCTCAGCTATCCTTATTATGGTGTCCATTCTCAGCTATCCGGAGTTAGTAATGATGTCCATTCTCAGCTATCCTGAGTTAGTAATGATGTCCATTCTCAGCTATCCTGAGTTAGTAATGATGTCCATTCTCAGCTATCCTGAGTTAGTAATGATGTCCATTCTCAGCTATCCTGACTTAGTAATGATGTCCATTCTCAGCTATCCTGAGTTAGTAATGATGTCCATTCTCAGCTATCCTGAGTTAGTAATGATGTCCATTCTCAGCTATCCTGAGTTAGTAATGATGTCCATTCTCAGCTATCCTGAGTTAGTAATGATGTCCATTCTCAGCTATCCTGAGTTAGTAATGATGTCCATTCTCAGCTATCCTGAGTTAGGAATGATGTCCATTCTCAGCTATCCTGAGTTAGTAATGATGTCCATTCTCAGCTATCCTGAGTTAGTAATGATGTCCATTCTCAGCTATCCTGACTTAGTAATGATGTCCATTCTCAGATATACTGAGTTAGTAATGATGTCCATTCTCAGCTATCCTGAGTTAGTAATGATGTCCATTCTCAGCTATCCTGAGTTAGTAATGATGTCCATTCTCAGCTATCCTGAGTTAGTAATGATGTCCATTCTCAGCTATCCTGAGTTAGTAATGATGTCCATTCTCAGCTATCCTGAGTTAGTAATGATGTCCATTCTCAGCTATCCTGACTTAGTAATGATGTCCATTCTCAGCTATCCTGAGTTAGTAATGATGTCCATTCTCAGCTATCCTGAGTTAGTAATGATGTCCATTCTCAGCTATCCTGAGTTAGTAATGATGTCCATTCTCAGCTATCCTGACTTAGTAATGATGTCCATTCTCAGATATACTGAGTTAGTAATGATGTCCATTCTCAGCTATCCTGAGTTAGTAATGATGTCCATTCTCAGCTATCCTGAGTTAGTAATGATGTCCATTCTCAGCTATCCTGAGTTAGTAATGATGTCCATTCTCAGCTATCCTGAGTTAGTAATAATGTCCATTCTCAGCTATCCTGAGTTAGTATGATGTCCATTCTCAGCTATCCTTTATCCTGAGTTAGTATGATGTCCATTCTCAGCTATCCTGGGTTAGTAATGATGTACATTCTCAGCTATCCTGACTTAGCAATGATGTCCATTCTCAGCTATCCTGAGTTAGTAATGATGTCCATTCTCAGCTATCCTGACTTAGTAATGATGTCCATTCTCAGCTATCCTGAGTTAGTAATGATGTCCATTCTCAGCTATCCTGAGTTAGTAATGATGTCCATTCCCAGCTATCCTGAGTTAGTAATGATGTCCATTCTCAGCTATCCTGAGTTAGTAATGATGTCCATTCTCAGCTATCCTGACTTAGTAATGATGTCCATTCTCAGCTATCCTGAGTTAGTAATGATGTCCATTCTCAGCTATCCTGAGTTAGTAATGATGTCCATTCTCAGCTATCCTGACTTAGTAATGATGTCCATTCTCAGCTATCCTGAGTTAGTAATGATGTCCATTCTCAGCTATCCTGAGTTAGTAATGATGTCCATTCTCAGCTATCCTGAGTTAGTAATGATGTCCATTCTCAGCTATCCTGAGTTAGTAATGATGTCCATTCTCAGCTATCCTGAGTTAGTAATGATGTCCATTCTCAGCTATCCTGAGTTAGTAATGATGTCCATTCTCAGCTATCCTGAGTTAGTAATGATGTCCATTCTCAGCTATCCTGACTTAGTAATGATGTCCATTCTCAGCTATCCTGACTTAGTAATGATGTCCATTCTCAGCTATCCTGAGTTAGTAATGATGTCCATTCTCAGCTATCCTGAGTTAGTAATGATGTCCATTCTCAGCTATCCTGAGTTAGTAATGATGTCCATTCTCAGCTATCCTGAGTTAGTAATGATGTCCATTCTCAGCTATCCTGACTTAGTAATGATGTCCATTCTCAGCTATCCTGAGTTAGTAATGATGTCCATTCTCAGCTATCCTGAGTTAGTAATGATGTCCATTCTCAGATATACTGAGTTAGTAATGATGTCCATTCTCAGCTATCCTGAGTTAGTAATGATGTCCATTCTCAGCTATCCTGAGTTAGTAATGATGTCCATTCTCAGCTATCCTGAGTTAGTAATGATGTCCATTCTCAGCTATCCTGAGTTAGTAATGATGTCCATTCTCAGCTATCCTGAGTTAGTAATGATGTCCATTCTCAGCTATCCTGAGTTAGTAATGATGTCCATTCTCAGCTATCCTGAGTTAGTAATGATGTCCATTCTCAGCTATCCTGAGTTAGTAATGATGTCCATTCTCAGCTATCCTGAGTTAGTAATGATGTCCATTCCCAGCTATCCTGAGTTAGTAATGATGTCCATTCTCAGCTATCCTGAGTTAGTAATGATGTCCATTCTCAGCTATCCTGACTTAGTAATGATGTCCATTCTCAGCTATCCTGAGTTAGTAATGATGTCCATTCTCAGCTATCCTGACTTAGTAATGATGTCCATTCTCAGCTATCCTGAGTTAGTAATGATGTCCATTCTCAGCTATCCTGAGTTAGTAATGATGTCCATTCTCAGCTATCCTGAGTTAGTAATGATGTCCATTCTCAGCTATCCTGAGTTAGTAATGATGTCCATTCTCAGCTATCCTGAGTTAGTAATGATGTCCATTCTCAGCTATCCTGAGTTAGTAATGATGTCCATTCTCAGCTATCCTGACTTAGTAATGATGTCCATTCTCAGCTATCCTGAGTTAGTAATGATGTCCATTCTCAGCTATCCTGACTTAGTAATGATGTCCATTCTCAGATATACTGAGTTAGTAATGATGTCCATTCTCAGCTATCCTGAGTTAGTAATGATGTCCATTCTCAGCTATCCTGAGTTAGTAATGATGTCCATTCTCAGCTATCCTGACTTAGTAATGATGTCCATTCTCAGCTATCCTGAGTTAGTAATGATGTCCATTCTCAGCTATCCTGAGTTAGTAATGATGTCCATTCTCAGCTATCCTGAGTTAGTAATGATGTCCATTCTCAGCTATCCTGAGTTAGTAATGATGTCCATTCCCAGCTATCCTGAGTTAGTAATGATGTCCATTCTCAGCTATCCTGAATTAGTAATGGTGTCCATTCTCAGCTAACCTGAGTTGGTAATGATGTCAGTTTTCAGCTATCCTGAGTTAGTAATGATGTCCATTCTCATCTATCCTGAGTTGGTATGATGTCCATTCTCAGCTATCATGAGTTAGTAATAATGTCCATTCACAGCTATCCTGACATAGTAATGATGTCCATTCTCAGCTATCCTGAGTTAGTAATGATGTCCATTCTCAGCTATCCTGAGTTAGTAATGATGTCCATTCTCAGCTATCCTGACTTAGTAATGATGTCCATTCTCAGCTATCCTGAGTTAGTAATGATGTCCATTCTCAGCTATCCTGAGTTAGTAATGGTGTCCATTCTCAGCTATCCTGAGTTAGTAATGATGTCCATTCTCAGCTATCCTGAGTTAGTAATGATGTCCATTCTCAGCTATCCTGAGTTAGTAATGATGTCCATTCCCAGCTATCCTGAGTTAGTAATGATGTCCATTCTCAGCTATCCTGAGTTAGTAATGATGTCCATTCTCAGCTATCCTGAGTTAGTAATGGTGTCCATTCTCAGCTATCCTGAGTTAGTAATGATGTCCATTTTCAGCTATCCTGAGTTAGTAATGATGTCCATTCTCAGCTATCCTGAGTTAGTAATGATGTCCATTCTCAGCTATCCTGTGTTAGTAATGGTGTCCATTCTCAGCTATCCTGAGTTAGTAATGATGTCCATTCTCAGCTATCCTGAGTTAGTAATGATGTCCATTCTCAGCTATCCTGAGTTAGTAATGATGTCCATTCCCAGCTATCCTGAGTTAGTAATGATGTCCATTCTCAGCTATCCTGAGTTAATAATGATGTCCATTCTCAGCTATCCTGAGTTAGTAATGATGTCCATTCTCAGCTATCCTGAGTTAGTAAAGATGTCCATTCTCAGCTATCCTGAGTTAGTAATGATGTCCATTCTCAGCTATCCTGACTTAGTAATGATGTCCATTCCCAGCTATCCTGAGTTAGTAATGATGTCCATTCTCAGCTATCCTGAGTTAGTAATGATGTCCATTCTCAGCTATCCTGAGTTAGTAATGATGTCCATTCTCAGCTATCCTGAGTTAGTAATGATGTCCATTCTCAGCTATCCTGAGTTAGTAATGATGTCCATTCTCAGCTATCCTGACTTAGTAATGATGTCCATTCTCAGCTATCCTGAGTTAGTAATGATGTCCATTCTCAGCTATCCTGAGTTAGTAATGATGTCCATTCTCAGCTATCCTGACTTAGTAATGATGTCCATTCTCAGCTATCCTGAGTTAGTAATGATGTCCATTCTCAGCTATCCTGAGTTAGTAATGATGTCCATTCTCAGCTATCCTGAGTTAGTAATGATGTCCATTCTCAGCTATCCTGAGTTAGTAATGATGTCCATTCTCAGCTATCCTGAGTTAGTAATGATGTCCATTCCCAGCTATCCTGAGTTAGTAATGATGTCCATTCTCAGCTATCCTGAGTTAGTAATGATGTCCATTCTCAGCTATCCTGACTTAGTAATGATGTCCATTCTCAGCTATCCTGAGTTAGTAATGATGTCCATTCTCAGCTATCCTGAGTTAGTAATGATGTCCATTCTCAGCTATCCTGAGTTAGTAATGATGTCCATTCTCAGCTATCCTGAGTTAGTAATGATGTCCATTCTCAGCTATCCTGAGTTAGTAATGATGTCCATTCTCAGCTATCCTGACTTAGTAATGATGTCCATTCTCAGCTATCCTGACTTAGTAATGATGTCCATTCTCAGCTATCCTGAGTTAGTAATGATGTCCATTCTCAGCTATCCTGAGTTAGTAATGATGTCCATTCTCAGCTATCCTGAGTTAGTAATGATGTCCATTCTCAGCTATCCTGAGTTAGTAATGATGTCCATTCTCAGCTATCCTGAGTTAGTAATGATGTCCATTCTCAGCTATCCTGAGTTAGTAATGATGTCCATTCTCAGCTATCCTGAGTTAGTAATGATGTCCATTCTCAGCTATCCTGACTTAGTAATGGTGTCCATTCTCAGCTATCCTGAGTTAGTAATGATGTCCATTCTCAGCTATCCTGAGTTAGTAATGATGTCCATTCTCAGCTATCCTGAGTTAGTAATGATGTCCATTCTCAGCTATCCTGAGTTAGTAATGATGTCCATTCTCAGCTATCCTGAGTTAGTAATGATGTCCATTCTCAGCTATCCTGACTTAGTAATGATGTCCATTCTCAGCTATCCTGAGTTAGTAATGATGTCCATTCTCAGCTATCCTGAGTTAGTAATGATGTCCATTCTCAGATATACTGAGTTAGTAATGATGTCCATTCTCAGCTATCCTGAGTTAGTAATGATGTCCATTCTCAGCTATCCTGAGTTAGTAATGATGTCCATTCTCAGCTATCCTGAGTTAGTAATGATGTCCATTCTCAGCTATCCTGACTTAGTAATGATGTCCATTCTCAGCTATCCTGAGTTAGTAATGATGTCCATTCTCAGCTATCCTGAGTTAGTAATGATGTCCATTCCCAGTTATCCTGAGTTAGTAAAGATGTCCATTCTCAACTTTCCTGAGTTAGTAATGATGTCCATTCTCAGCTATCTTGAGTTAGTAATGATGTCCATTCTCAGCTATCCTGAGTTAGTAATGATGTCCATTCTCAGCTATCCTGAGTTAGTAATGATGTCCATTCTCAGCTATCCTGACTTAGTAATGATGTCCATTCTCAGCTATCCTGAGTTAGTAATGATGTCCATTCTCAGCTATCCTGACTTAGTAATGATGTCCATTTTCAGCTACCCTGAGTTAGTAATGATGTCCATTCTCAGCTATCCTGAGTTAGTAATGATGTCCATTCTCAGCTATCCTTACTTAGTAATGATGTCCATTATCAGCTATCCTGACTTAGTAATGATGTCCATTCTCAGCTATCCTGAGTCAGGAATGATGTCCATTCTCAGCTATCCTGATTTAGTAATGAAGTCCATTCCCAGCTATCCTGAATTAGTAATGATGTCCATTCTCAGCTATCCTGAGTTAGTAATGATGTCCATCCTCAGCTGTCCTGAATTAGTAATGATGTTCATTCTCAGATATACTGAGTTAGTAATGATGTCCATTCTCATCTATCCTGAGTTAGTATGATGTCCATTCTCAGCTATCCTGAGTTAGTAATGATGTCCATTCTCAGCTATCCTGACATAGTAATGGTGTCCATTCTCAGCTATCCTGATTAAGTAATGATGTCCATTCTCAGCTATCCTGAGTTAGTAATGATGTCCATTCTCAGATATCCTGAGTTAGTAATGATGTCCATTCTCAGCTATCCTGAGTTAGTAATGATGTCCATTCTCAGCTATCCTGACTTAGTAATGATGTCCATTCTCAGCTATCCTGAGTTAGTAATGATGTCCATTCTCAGCTATCCTGAGTTAGTAATGATGTCCATTCTCAGCTATCCTGAGTTAGTAATGATGTCCATTCTCAGCTATCCTGAGTTAGTAATGATGTCCATTCTCAGCTATCCTGAGTTAGTAATGATGTCCATTCTCAGCTATCCTGAGTTAGTAATGATGTCCATTCTCAGCTATCCTGAGTTAGTAATGATGTCCATTCTCAGCTATCCTGACTTAGTAATGATGTCCATTCCCAGCTATCCTGAGTTAGTAATGATGTCCATTCTCAGCTATCCTGAGTTAGTAATGATGTCCATTCTCAGCTATCCTGAGTTAGTAATGATGTCCATTCTCAGCTATCCTGAGTTAGTAATGATGTCCATTCTCAGCTATCCTGAGTTAGTAATGATGTCCATTCTCAGCTATCCTGACTTAGTAATGATGTCCATTCTCAGCTATCCTGAGTTAGTAATGATGTCCATTCTCAGCTATCCTGAGTTAGTAATGATGTCCATTCTCAGCTATCCTGAGTTAGTAATGATGTCCATTCTCAGCTATCCTGAGTTAGTAATGATGTCCATTCTCAGCTATCCTGACTTAGTAATGATGTCCATTCTCAGCTATCCTGAGTTAGTAATGATGTCCATTCTCAGCTATCCTGAGTTAGTAATGATGTCCATTCTCAGCTATCCTGACTTAGTAATGATGTCCATTCTCAGCTATCCTGAGTTAGTAATGATGTCCATTCTCAGCTATCCTGACTTAGTAATGATGTCCATTCTCAGCTATCCTGAGTTAGTAATGATGTCCATTCCCAGCTATCCTGAGTTAGTAATGATGTCCATTCTCAGCTATCCTGAGTTAGTAATGATGTCCATTCCCAGCTATCCTGAGTTAGTAATGATGTCCATTCTCAGCTATCCTGAGTTAGTAATGATGTCCATTCTCAGCTATCCTGAGTTAGTAATGATGTCCATTCTCAGCTATCCTGACTTAGTAATGATGTCCATTCTCAGCTATCCTGAGTTAGTAATGATGTCCATTCTCAGCTATCCTGAGTTAGTAATGATGTCCATTCTCAGCTATCCTGACTTAGTAATGATGTCCATTCTCAGCTATCCTGAGTTAGTAATGATGTCCATTCTCAGCTATCCTGAGTTAGTAATGATGTCCATTCTCAGCTATTCTGAGTTAGTAATGATGTCCATTCTCAGCTATCCTGAGTTAGTAATGGTGTCCATTCTCAGCTATCCTGATTAAGTAATGATGTCCATTCTCAGCTATCCTGAGTTAGTAATGATGTCCATTCTCAGCTATCCTGAGTTAGTAATGATGTCCATTCTCAGCAAATTTTTAGTTTTTAGAT